>NC_134410.1:81855757-82098478 GCF_038048845.1 Mixophyes fleayi
CTGCACCAACTGATCTACTGTGTACCGACCCGGCTTGTCAATTAACCCTTCTCCTGCTGAATCCCTGGCTTATCTGCATCAACTGATCTACTGTGTACCGACCCGGCTTGTCAATTAACCCTTCTCCTGCTGAATCCCTGGCTTATCTGCATCAACTGATCTACTGTGTACCGACCCGGCTTGTCAATTAACCCTTCTCCTGCTGAATCCCTGGCTTATCTGCAGCAACTGATCTACTGTGTACCGACCCGGCTTGTCAGTTAACCCTTCTCCTGCTGAATCCCTGGCTTAACTACATCAACTGCATATAAAACATTATTTTATATGCCATTATTTTGTTTTTCCTGATTGTACATTTACAAGTTTCTACTTTTTTACCTGTTATTATTCTACTATTTATATGCCTTTATCTTGTTTTTCCTGATTTTATATTTACCAGCAACTAGTTTTACCTGTTATTATTCTTGCCTATTTCCATTGTCCTTATTACCTCTCCTTCTATTATTCTTTGCCTTCCACGCCCTAATTGGTTATTGTCCTCCATCTTGCTATTGTCTCCCTGCTTATTCTTACCTGTTATCCGCTGTCCTTATTATCTTACTGTTCTGCTATCATTCTTACCTGTCTTCATTGTCCTTATTATCTCACTGTACTGTTGTTCCATGCCCTCCACGCCCTAATTCGTTATTATCTTCCACCTTTTCATTGTCTTCCTGCCTTTGTTCTTACCTGTTTTTCACTGTCCCCACTATCTCACTGTTCTGTTACTCTCTCTCCCTACTATGCCTCCCCGCTCTCACTCCATACCCATACTCTCCCCCCGCCCTACCTCTCCCGTTCCTCCCCGCCATCCCCCGCGCGCTGCTCATCTTGCTAACCTCATCCCCATTTCCCCCCTCTCCTCTCCCCCTTTCTTCTGTGCCCTCTGGAATGCCAGATCCGTCCGCAACAAGCTGACTGCTATCCATGACCTCTTTCTATCCAACTCCTTTAACCTTCTTGCCGTTACTGAAACCTGGCTCTCCGATTCTGATACTACTTCCCCCGCTGCCCTCTCCTATGGTGGCCTCTCCTTCACCCACTCCGCCAGGCCTGGTGCCCGCCCTGGCGGTGGAGTTGGCCTCCTCCTCTCCTCCACCTGTACTTTTCGTGTCATTCCCCCTGAACCCTCCCTCTCCTTCTCCTCTTTTGAAGCTCACTCCATCCGCCTCTTCTACCCCATCCATCTCCGCGTCACTGTCATCTACCGCCCCCCTGGCCCCACCTCCCTCTTCCTTGACAACTTTGCTAGCTGGCTTCCTCACTACCTCTCCTCCGATCTCCCCTCGATCATTCTCGGCGACTTTAATATCCCCATCGACAACCCCACCTACCCTGCTTCCAGCAAACTGCTCACCCTCTCTTCCTCCCTTGGTCTCACCCAATGGACCTCCTCCTCTACCCACTGCCTTGGTCACTCCCTTGATCTTGTCTTCTCCTACCTATGTAATCTCTCCGACTTCTCCATCTCTCCCTTTCCTCTATCCGACCACCATCTCCTCTCCTTCTCTCTCTCCTCTTCTCCTGCTCCCCTCCCCCTGCCCAAACCTACTCTGTCCATACGCAACCTCGATGCTCTTGACCCTGCCTCTCTGTCCTCCTCTCTCGATACCCTCCTTTCTCCCCTTTCCTCCCAGGCCTGCCCCAACCAGGCGGTCTCCCTCTACAATCACACCCTCACCTCCGCTCTGGACGCGGTCGCCCCTGCCCACTCCGTCCACCCCCGCTGCTCCAAACCCCAACCCTGGCACTCCAAATTTACCCGCTTCCTCCAAAAATGCTCCCGTTCCGCCGAACGTCACTGGAGAAAATCCCGCTCCCTGGCTGACTTCCTCCACTTTAAATTCATCCTTTCATCCTACAGCTCTGCCCTCTCACTCGCTAAACAATCTTTCTTTAAATCCCTCATCTCTTCCCAGTCCTCTAACCCCCGCCGCCTCTTTGCCACCTTCAGCACTCTCCTGGCCCCCTCCCCTCCCCCCACCCCCTCCTCCCTGACTGCCTCTGATTTCGCCTCCTTCTTCTCCTCTAAAATCGAGGCCATCCGACTTGAAATCTCCTCCTCCACTCTCTCTTCCACCCCTCCCACTCTTCTGTCCTCCCCCCCCAACCACCTTCCCCTCCACTCCTTCCGTCCCACCACCGGTGAGGAAGTCCACTCTCTCATTTTATCCTCCCCCCCCACTACCTGCCCCCTGGATCCCATCCCCTCCCACCTTCTTCGCTCCCTTTCCCCCACCACCTGCTCCCACCTCGCTCACCTCTTTAATCTCTCCCTCTCCACTGGCATCTTCCCCTCCTCCTTCAAACATGCTCTCGTATCCCCCATTCTTAAGAAACCTAATCTCGACCCCACTTCTCTCTCGAACTATCGCCCCATATCTCTTCTCCCTTTTGCCTCCAAAATTCTTGAGAGGCTCGTCTGCAGCCGTCTCACCTCCTACCTTTCTGAATACTCCCTCCTTGATCCTCTCCAGTCTGGTTTCCGCCCCCTCCACTCCACTGAAACTGCCCTGGCTAAAGTCACCAATGACCTCCTCTCTGCAAAAGCCAGGGGCCACTTCTCCCTTCTCATCCTCCTTGACCTCTCTGCAGCCTTTGACACCGTTGACCACCCCCTCCTCCTTCACACCCTCCAGTCTTTCGGCCTCTCCGGCCCAGTCCTGTCCTGGTTCACCTCTTACCTTACTCACCGTTCCTTCTCTGTCACCACCTCTGGGTCTCTCTCCCCCCCATCCACCCTTCCAGTCGGGGTCCCTCAGGGCTCTGTTCTGGGACCCTTACTCTTCTCTCTATACACCTCCTCCCTGGGTGAACTCATCAGCTCCTTCGGCTTCAGCTACCACCTTTACGCTGACGACACTCAACTATACCTCTCCTCTCCTGATCTCTCTCCCTCCCTCCTCTCTAGGGTGTCCGCCTGCCTCTCTGCCATCTCCTCCTGGATGTCCTCTCGATTCCTCAAACTTAACCTTGCCAAAACTGAGCTCATAGTTTTTCCTCCCTCTCATACCCCATCCCCTTCTGACCTCTCCATCACTGTCGACAACACCTCTATCTCCCCTGTCCCCCAACTTCGCTGCCTTGGTGTCATCCTCGATTCCTCTCTCTCCTTTGGCCCCCACATCCTCTCTCTTGCTAAATCCTGCCGCTTCCAGCTGCGCAACATCGCTCGCATCCGGCCCTTCCTCTCCCAAGATGCCACCAAATGCCTTATCCACTCTCTGATCATCTCCCGCCTGGACTACTGTAACCTCCTCCTCACTGGCCTCCCCCACTCTCATCTCGATCCCCTTCGATCCGTCCTTAACGCTGCAGCTAGGCTTATTTTCCTCTCTCGCCGCTCCTCTTTTGTCTCCCCCCTCTACCTAGCCCTTCACTGGCTCCCATTCCCCTTCAGAATCCTCTTTAAGCTCCTCACACTCACCTACAAGGCCCTCGCCAACTCCACTGCACCCTACATCTCCACCCTCCTCTCTATTCATGCTCCATCCCGCCCTCTCCGTTCTGCCTCTGACCGTCGCCTCTCTTCCCCCCTTATAACCTCCTCCCACGCGCGTATCCAAGACTTCGCCCGCGCTGCCCCCCTCCACTGGAACAAGCTCCCTCCCTCCATCAGAACTTCCCCTAATCTGTCCAGCTTCAAACGGGCCCTAAAAACCCACCTTTTTCTTAAAGCCTTTCTGTCTCCCACTTAACTTCCTACCTTATCTTCTGCCTCTGTCCCCCTACTCTCCCTCTCTCCCCTGCGTCTCTCTGTCTGTCCACCCCTCCCCTTAGATTGTACGCTCCTCTGAGCAGGGCCATCTCTCCTCCTGTTTCCACCACTTCTAACTCTGCTCTCCAGCTACTTAGCCCTCCTCCTCAAAGGTCCTCCACCCCACATCCACTTTCGCTCCCTCCTCCCCCCTGGGGGTCTCCCTGTCTTCCGCGCCCCCCTTCTTGGGCCCCGTCGTTTTCGGATCCTCCCTCCCCCTTCCCCGCCCTCTCTAGCTGTGCATTGAGCGTACTGAGTTGCTGTGTTTACTGTACTGTGCTGTCTCCCATTGTATTGTGAATTTGTTTGTCTCTGTACGGCGCTGCGGATGCCTTGTAGCGCCTTATAAATAAATATTAATAATAATAATAATAATATATATATATATATATATATATACATATATATATATATATATACATATATATACACACACACATATAAATACACATATATATATACATATTTTGGGATGTTGAGAAGTTACTGATAAAGGAAACTAAAGCATTGTGGGATATCAAATGTCTTGAAACCTATTTAGATGTAAACAGAATCCCTAGGGGTCTAAGAATTATGAAAACACCTACTTTCGGACATGACAATCCCACCTTCATCAAAGATTGGGACAGTATACTTCATGACTGTTCTCTCAAATTAGACTTATTATACTTGAAAAAAATAAAATTTTTAAAGAGGTAGAGAAAGAACTAGAGGGTAAAGAAACACTTTTACAACCCTTTCAAGATAATGAGGATTTTAAGGCCAACGAGACTGTGTTGAATAAGAAATTGGATAGAGTAGAAAAAGATGTTATCCAAATTAAAGAACGAAAACTACATAGGGATAAAAAAAGACAACCAACAGGCCAATATAAAAAATTGGTCTAGAAATAAGACCAATTATATAACTACACGGGAGGAACATCCCTGGGGTAAACTCCAATATGGGTAATAAATGGAGAAAAGTCCCTATGAGAAAAAATCCAACACGATCTAGCCCGAAATTGAATAAACAGGTTCATTTTGAACCTATATTAAGGAATAGATATTCAACTTTATCCGTGTCCGATAGTGACACTGATGATTTTTTATCTCCGGGCCCTTCAAACAGAGATAAATTGTTACGTCGCAAACATCAGTTCAGAGAAAGTATAAAAGTAGCCTCACCTTTAAAAAGTAGGTACATAGACGACGAGGAAAGCGAGGGGGAATCCAAATTGCACGCATTAAGAACTAAAGGTATTTTTAATTTATCGGACCACACATTATCCAAATCTGAAATATCTGTACTTGATAAGGACTATCATTTGCCCCTAACAAACGTCTTCATAAATTTCAAGTATATATAGACATACATAAGTATGTCCGTAAGTTAACCTTGAAGAGACATTTTGCTAAGAAGGATATGACATGTATTAGTAATTATGAGCCACCATCTAAAACAAATTTTAAAACAGCATCTAAATTCTACCCACTGGAGTCTAAAAGTCAGTATCTGCATATCTTTCAAGATTTGGTTATACAAGATTTATGTTATTCAGATAATAAGGAGAAAACTGTTGATAATTTAACTCAGCATGAAAAATCAGCTCTAAAGGATTTACAGTCTGAGAAAAATATTGTTATCAAACAAGCTGATAAAGGGGGGGTATAGTGATTTTAAATCGCTCAGATTACATTGAGGAGGCTAATCGCCTTTTGGGAGATAGTTCTTCCTATCTTTATTTGGAGACAGATCCCACCCAAGAATATATATCAGGTATGCGTGAACTATCTAAAGGACTTCACAACAACATTATAACTAGAGAAGAATTCCAGTTTCTGTATAACTCATGCCCCATTATCCCCATTTTTTATTATCTCAATAAAATACACAAAGATTTGAAGACCCCACCTGGGAGACCCATAGTGGCAGGGATCGATTCCTTAACATCGAACCTATCTAAATATGTGGATATTTTTCTAAGTAAATATGTACTATCTTTGGATTCCTATTTAAAAGATACCCGTATTATTTTACATATTTTACAAGACTTTGTATGGGAGGATAGTTTCTATTGGGTCACTATAGATGTCCAATCCCTTTACACATCTATACAACATGCAAAAGGCATTAGTTCTTGTAGGGAATATTTAGATACGGACTCCTCAATTTCAGATGAACATAAAAACTTCATCTGTGATTCAATACAATTTATACTTTCCCATAACTATTTTTGTTTTTTGGAATCGTTTTTCCTTCAAATTTGTGGTACGGCAATGGGCACTTCTTTTGCGCCCAGTTTTGCCAATTTGCACATGGGCAGTTGGGAAAACAAGTGCATATACCAACAGGATATATATCTGGATAAAATCAAATTATACAAACCAAATATTGATGACATATTGTTGGTTTGGAATGGTACCCCTGATGAATTTCAGTAATTCTTGGATTTCATTGGTAGGAATTAGTATAACTTAAAATTTACCGCAACAATTAGTAAAGTACAGGTTGAATATCTTGATCTCATTTTAACCTCCGTAAATAATAAAGTATTAACCAAAAATTTAATCAAACAAGTTGATACGAATAGTTATCTCCACTACAGAAGCTGCCATCATAAGAAGTGGAAGAATAATATACCTTATTCTCTGTTTAACAGGATTAAAAGAAACTGTAGTCAAGAAACCGATTTTAAAGAACAACTAACAATATATACAGGGAGAATCAAGAGAGGGGGTACCCTACTAAATTATTAGAGGATGCTACTAAGAGGATTAACGAAAAGAATAGAACTGAAACTTTACAATTTGCAATAAGACCCACTAAGAATGATATGACACCTTTCATTACAGAGTACAATAGTGGTGAGGACCTAATAAGGTCCACCCTTAATAAACATTGGAGTATTTTACATAGGGATCCGATATTATCTAAAATCCTTCCGAATAAACCGGTGGTGATATTTAGAAAAAAACGTAGTCTAAAAGATGTGTTAGCCCCAAGTAGACGTGAAAAAGAGCCTAATGTTCAAAAACTTTCCAGTTTTCATATCAATACAAATGGTTCTGTAAAATGCAATCATTGCAATATTTGCAAATATATGAATCCTGTCAAAACTTATTTTTTTAATTATGATAACAGTAAAAAATTTACTATCAAGCATCGTATGGATTGTCTAACGACGTCAGTAATATATATGCTTGAATGTTCCTGTAAATGGAAGTATATAGGGAAGACCAAACGTCCCCTTAAATTGCGTATCCAGGAACACATTCGGAATATCAAAAACCGTATGGAAAGCAATTCAGTATCCAGACATTTTATTCATAAACATAATAGCGATCCAAAAAGCCTTACTTTTATGGCCCTGGAACATGTGCAATTAAGTCCAAGGGGGGGAGACTTACAAAGAAAACTTTCCCAAAGAGAAATGTTTTGGATTTTTGAGGTGGGAACTATGACCCCGATTGGTTTAAATGAGAATTACGAAATAGCCCCTTTTCTATAAACATTTTTCCCTTCCTCCCCCTATTTTTTATGGTATTTTTAATGGTATTTTTAATGGTATTTTTTAGGCATTTTTATGGTATTTCTATTTTTATCATTATAGTTATAAGATTTTTTAATAAGTATAGGATTGATGTATAATATTCATATATTTTGTATGATTTATATCAGCTATGGTTCATTTTGAAGTATATTACATATATGTACTTGACTGCAGCTGCTAATCCGCACCTTTATAAATCATATTGTCTAGATTATACATTATTTTGGTTGTTTTACATGCTTCATCTATACTGTTGAACTTTATAAATGAATACAATTGTCTCGTTGTTGCACTTAATAGTTAGAATGGTACTATTTTATATGTATAATTGTTATGTATTGAAACTTCACATTTCATTAGATTGGTGTTTTAAGAATACAATGGTCAGGTTGTTATACCTTACATTCTATTAGATCGGTGTTTATGTGTTTAATTGTCATGTTATTGTCTAATTGTAGTTTTTGTGTGCAATATTCTCCTATTTGGATTATACTGCTTAATATATTCACAAGTTCTGTATTGTTTCACTCATTCACAAGCTCCGGACATAAGGCGCATTGGTATGCTGAATGTTCAATCTCTGTGAGTACTAATAAAGTTGGTTGCGGCTCTCGCGCCTGCGCACTGAAGAGCGGTGTGTGAGCATGCGCCAATATGGCGGATCCGGTCCATAAATAACCGGAGGTTTAGATCATACACATGATTGCTTAAATTGCTCCTGAGGAAGTCTGGATTGATCTAGACGAAATGCGTTGAGCTTGGTTGCTATTTCTATGCTGTTTCCTATACCTGATGTAAGTTATTTTATTACCTTGTTTATTAAATCAATTTATATACTACATTGCATTTTCTCCAATTCTATTTTGCTGCCATTTGGGGGAACTGCTGGTTGTGGAACATGAGTTTAAACTAAAGAAATCCTGGTTTATCTACTGAGTTGGAGAGTGCTGTCTTTTCCAGGGACTCTGGTACGCAGATTGCATTTTTATTTTGGTGATTTCATGTGAATGGGCTCTCCTCTTTGGGGTTAAAAACACCCTTTTCACTATATGTGGCTGGGAGATTGACACACTGTGTTACCGTTTTCACACGTGGTGGGTTTTACAACATATACAGTATTACACTATTTTTTCCGCATTTTTCTGCATTGAACTGAGGTCCAGAGGTACAACTACTAAGGATGACCCAGTACATGATAAGATCTACTTACCAAATATTACGGTACGCATGCTAATAAACTTTCAAGTGTTTATATCTGATCTTACAATATGAGGCGCCCTGCCTGTCTTCTGTTGCATATATATATATATATATATATATATATACATACACGCACACACACGCACACACATACATACACAGACACACAGAACACAAGCAATAGTTTTTGAAGGGACACACCTTATAGTACATATGAATCTTAAGATGATTTAGAGGTGCTGACATTAAATTATTTAGACATGAAAGATAGAATGCCAGCAAATACTGTTTCCCTCGTAAGGTGGCCACATATTTAACCTGCTGAACTTAATTTTTCTTGATGCCATTTATTAAAAATGCACAACATAGAGCAGACTCAAGCAGCTATATTTGACAATTATTTTGGCCAGTTATTCACAGATCACGCTAGGCCACATTTGTACTTGGCCTTTTGGAAGTGCCTCCGGACATACTGCCTGTACATCAGTACTTTTTAAATCTATGAAATTTAGCATTCCATTCGGACTGTGGCCTGACACACCTCCAACTCCCAATGTCACCTGTACAGCTCCACAAATACTCCTGTCCCCGGCTTAATTACCTGTCTTTTGCCTGCATTGTTGAGGCATGCTTGGTTTTAAAGCTTCCTAAACTAGCCCTGATGATGCTAAGCCCTACCCCTGCCACAGAACATTGACCAGGATGATCATGCATTCAGGCCCAAATCATGCATTGCCCCTAGTTTCTGATCCCTGATCTGCACTCCTTCTGGTCTCAACCCCCTCACTTCCAGCTTTTGTTTTTCATCTGCCATAATACTATGCAATCTGCCTCCACCACCCTCTTGGTTCAATATGCCTCCCCTTCCCCATCCCTAAGTTTCCCCTTCTTCCATTACCTCTGCTTAGCCACATCCCCATCTTTCTACCCTTCCCATCCTACCTTACCTTGCCTAACCCCCCCCCTCTTCTCGATCCTCTACTCTACATCCTTTTCTCCCTCCTATTCTACATTACCTCCCCTATATCTGTTGATCCCCATCCTCCCTGCCCAATATCCTTTACCCTGTCCGCCCATCAGCACTTCAAAGTGCCTTCCTCCATCTTGGTCTGTTTAGCATTCATCTCCTCTAAATCAATCTCTGTCACTGAGCTTGCTGCACACGGTAGACAAGTAGCTGCTTTGACTACCGCACATGTTAACCGTTACCCAATAAATATTACCCCAACCACTTCCACCTAACCAGTGGAGCCATTGAGAGGTAGGACAATTATATCGATTTAAGAAATAAAAAATTTCTACAATTTTCTTTTAGTGTTTATTTGTCATATTCCGGAGAGGGTATTTCTGTGGGTAAAGTATGGCATGATGAAAGTACAGATATTGTGCACACAATTCAAACACTATGCTTATGGTAATTGAGGTGGGAGCAACTGTGGATCTACAGGTTGTCCACTCCATAAACAATAGCAAAAAATAATTGATCCAGCACTCCAGAGGGGATGTGTAAGTAGATTAGTGTTTATAATGTGTCAGCAGATGCCACAGGTAATCCGTATTGAATTCTAAGCTTATATCACATTCACATGAATGAAAACCAGCACTAATAATTGTATTCAGT
The DNA here is from genome assembly GCF_038048845.1 of Mixophyes fleayi. Taxonomy (NCBI): domain Eukaryota; kingdom Metazoa; phylum Chordata; class Amphibia; order Anura; family Limnodynastidae; genus Mixophyes; species Mixophyes fleayi. The sequence continues at coordinate 81,865,907 of NC_134410.1, forward strand.
GTTACAAAGTAAATATATGGATTCATATTCATATATATGGATTCATATAGGGGCAGCACAGTGGCCTAGTGGTTAGCACTTCTGCCTCACAGCACTGTGGTCATGAGTTCGATTTCCAACCATGACCTTATCTGTGTGGAGTTTGTATGTTCTCCCTATGTTTGCGTGGGTTTCCTCCGGGTGCTTGGATTTCCTCCCACACTCCAAAAACATACTGGTAGGTTATTTGGCTGCTATCAAAATTGACCCTAGTCTCTCCCTCTGTGTCTGTGTGTCTGTGTGTGAGTGTGTGTCTATATTAGGGAATTTAGACTGTAAGCTCCAAATGGGGCAGGGACTGATGTGAATGAGTTCTCTGTACAGCGCTGCGGAATCAGTGGCGCTATATAAATAAATGATGATGATGATGATGATATTCACTTCACTTCAGATAATCACCTAATAAATATCTGTCAACCTTTAAAAACTATTTACATATGTTTCCATAGTGTAGGTTCATCAGCACGTAAAAGGGAGAAGAGCAGAGGCTGCGCATGTGAATTGCACTTGTCTCTTCATTATGTGGCCGTCACTTGGATGCTCTTTGAATTATATTGTGCTCACTTGTATGCTCTCTGTATTGTATGACTGTCACTATGATGTTGTCTGTATAATATGGCGGTAGCTAGGATGCCCTCTCTTTTGTATATCGGTCACTAGAATGTTGTCTATATTGTATGACTGTCACTATGGTGCTCTCTGTATTGTATATTGGTCAGCTAAACCCACCCCCCAGTGGTGCACTGATATTCACGCGCTATTTTATGGGCCCTTATCATTCAGGGCCATCTTTTCCATTGGGCACGATGGGCAGCTGCCCGGGGGCCCCACGGACAAGGGGGCCCCATAGGCATGGCTCTTAATGAGAATAAATAATCCTGCAAAAGAAAAATACCTGCATAAAAACCCCACAAGGGTCACTGAGCAAGTACATCTATCTATCTCTATATATCTATATCTATATCTATATCTGTATCTGTATACATCTATATATCTATATATATATATATATATAGGGGCCCCGGTGCACTGCTTTGCCCGGGGGCCCATAATGTTGTTAAGATGGCCCTGTTATCATTGCAATACTCTGGTGGGCCCTGCATACCCCATTTCAACACTGTGCACTGCTACACAAAACCAGGCACACCAGTGCACCTACTCTCTTGCAAGGAACACACTCTGCCACACTCTCCTCTGCCTGTGAAAACATCTATTCCCCTTGAAAATGCAGCTATCATGCTCCACTAACCCATGTGCCTTGGCAGAAATCACTTGTGCAATTTGGGGTAGGTTTAAAGCTGTTTTTGCATGTGAAGCAGATATTTTGTTCTGTGTAAATAACCTCTGCAGAGATAGAGTAGATTTTTCCATCTGTATAGTAAAACCACACCTGCCTACTTTGAGGGATCTTCCGGAGGGAGAGGGCAGAAGGGGACGGGGAATGGTAAATTGCATCATTCTGACCATGGGCGGGGCTAAAATTATGCGATTCGCCATGAATTGCATCATTGAGGCCCTTTGGCACAGTATGCGGGAGATGGCTGCTCTCCCGGGAGTCCGGGAGACATACTGGACATTCCAGGAGAGTAGGCAAGTATAAGTAAAACACATGGTTCATGCAGCTATCCATGTGTGGAATCTTCCAAAAATCAAAATTACAATATACTGTTTGTACAACTTTATATTTGCTCCTCTAAAAAAGCACAGTTCACAAGCAAGTAACACACCTGCAGCCTCGGACTGGCCTGCGGGGCAGCCGATCTAACCACCGGTAGGCCCCGCCACGATTAAGCTTTGCCCCCTCCATTCTTAGGGCGTAGCTTATAGAACAGACCAACACTTGCTGCGACGGCGGCGGGGAGACTCTGTGTAACCACGCGCAGGTGCAGAGAGCCCAGACATGGCTCTACCTGTAATCAACTTAGTGGCAGTGAAACTGTGGGAGAGCTCAACGCCGTTCTTCATGTATGTCTGTCTAATTGCAAAGTAAGTAATCTTTTGAATTAAAGCTGTCCTCACTCATTACTTTATTATAGGGATGCTCCAAATCCAGGATTCGGTTGATTTATAATGCAGATCCTTATTTCCCTGTAATTTTAGTGCACAGTTCTTGTTTGCATAAACAAAATTACAGCTATCATTTTAACATTTATATTCCTCCTGATTCATTTATAGTTTGCCATTTATGGCTTTGATTTGGTGAAGTATGCAGCAAAAACTCTTGAAAAAGTATTCGGTATTGATGCTGGAATAGGTTTGTTCATACTTCTTCATGTACCTCTGGAAGCAGGTAGCTTCTCTCAATGCCAGTGGCACTTTGTGCAATGTAAAGAAGACATGACAATTAAGTTGATTTAAAAGAAAGATGGTCACTACCATTTATTTTCTTCTGTCATCATCTAGAGACAAGGTTTATAGAATGACAGTTTCAGGATTTTGCAGACACTCCAGGGGCTACAACACCTGGAGTGCCACAGGTTAGCCAAGCCTGGTCTAGTGGGACAATCCCGATTTTTTGGTGACTGTTTTGCCCAATCTAAGGGACAGGTCAAGACTGTGTACTCTTTATACACACTGCATTCTTTATATTCTACTCTATGGTGCGAGCTGTCCTTCGTGGGCTGACCACTCCCCCTCTAGTGTCTGGTCACGCCTCTATGATGGCTGGCCACACCCCCTCTGGTGGGCCGCTAGCGTTGCAGTTTCCCGATGGGCCCCTTCATGCCCCAGTCCGACACTGCACACCTGGGTGCATGATTTCTAAAGATGAGTGCTAGCAAATTTTGTTTCTAATTTAGTGATAAGTTTTCATCAGCTAGCACATCATAATCATTTTACAGATGTAGCCAGTTTTGTACCTTATATTTAAGACTATTCAGAATAGTTCACAATCTATATCATTGCAATTTTGTGTATTGCTGGATGAACCACCAACTCTAAGGGGTTAATATAATGGAATGCTCCCTCCTCTGTTCTATCTTCAGAAGCAGAGAGGTTCCTGCCAAACCATTGTCTGACAATATGTAAGAAGGTCAGACCCAAACTCAAAACAATGGGCATTGAATCAGAAAAGGACAGCACCCATTGTGTCAGTTTCTGGCACACTCTTTGGAACACCACGGAAGGGCTACCCCAAACAATGGGCAACACCAGTTCCACTCTTTCACTCTCCCATGGCCCAGAATACATATCTGTCCTTGTCTAGGACAAAGTTTTCTTAGAACTAAGTATTTAAAGACTCAAACTGCCTATTTTATTTTAATCAGGGGATTTCTGAAGTCATAGTGATGAGTAGAATCACAGTGAGCTATATATGCAAACAAAGGAAATAAATACATTTTGACTACTGAATTGTTATTTGCAAATGATGATACTTGTTTAACTACACTTATTATGGACAAGCTCTTTTCTAATGAGCTTGATATGATGTATACAGGGACAAATGCAGGATTTATTGTTCACCGCTTCCAAAAAAAATTTGTGGTGTGCTTTCTGAATTCCTCAAGATTGGAAGCATAATTAATAAACTTGATAAACAGAACACATATTCAGTTTGAATATAGGGTCTTTTTTATTTCAACCTTTCAGTCTGCAAGAATACCGAATGGCAATACACATAAACCAAACTCAATTAAACATATAAAATAACATTTGTTATCATGCTCATGGAAGTCCTGTAACATGATACAGCTTTTGCATAATACATCCAACATAATATAAATACTCATTTGATTTAAACTATATGGGCTTGAGTCATTAAGGAGAGCAAAGCATAAAAAAGGAGTATCATTTGCACCTGGGCAAAACCATGTTGCATTGGAGGGGGAGATAAATTTAAAATGTGGGGACAGATTTATAGTTGGGGTAGGGCATGTCCTAGATCAACGTTAAATTTCAGTATACTAATAAAGTTATTAAGTATTTGCGTGATAGATGAAAAAACAGCCAGTATTTAACTTATCTGCAAAATAATAAACTAATTTGCACCAGTTGAATTGAAACATGGTTTGTCCCAAAGAACATTTACTCCTTTTTTGCCTTAATGACTCAGGCCCTATGTCTCTAAATTCAGCATGAGGCAAGTTGAGTGATAGCAACTAACACATGCAAGCTGACTTCCAAAAACAAGATTAAATATAAAAAAATATAACAGGATCATTCATAGAAAAAAACAATGTTATTCAAGTAGTAAAACTGACATCAAAAGTATCACATTGACATCACTATAGGCTTACTGTAAACTGAGGAAAAATCAGAGTAATGCAGTAATAACCACAGAGTGATCCAGTGTTACGAATAATAATATAGCTAAAGTCATATTTGCCTGAAAAGAGCTGCTGTTAAAAGCACTATAACGGTGTACATAATAGAGAAGAGACTAGGAACTGCCTAGTGGGAGTGAATTAAAAATAAAGTATTGCCCACCCCAAGGTGTCAGTGATGATTTCACTTCAAATGCGCTCCTGATGAAAAAGTTCCCCCTGTACAATGGAAGTGAGCTACAGTAGCATCCAATGAAGAAGCAATTCAGAAACGTATCAGTTATGACTAGAGATGGGCGGGCTCGGTTCCCCAAGATCCGAATCCATCCGCATTTCGCCTATCCGAGTACCGAGCCAAGCAGGCTCAGTACTCTCCCGCCCATTCGGAATCGAAATCGAGGCAAAACGTCATCGTGACGTATTCGTATTTCTGAGCTCGGTTCTCGCGAGATTTGAAAAGCATAAATACCCGCCTCCACAGCAATCCATTGCCATTTGACAGAGGGAGAGAGCAGGGTTAGGACGCAGGCTATATCAGCGCAGGGACAGAGCAATAATTGGACACATTATTGTTTTTATTCTATACAATTCTGATATTAATACCAATTGTTACAGCAGTAAGAGGAGGATAGAGGGGTTTTTTTTTTTTCAATTTCTGGCACTCCAAGTGCTTTTGGGGTGTCCCTTATTCCCCAGTGTTTTGCAGTAATTTTTCTGGCTGTCAAAAGTCATATTTGTCAGCAGTATCTAAAACAATATTTAGCACTACAAGTGCTTTTGGGGTGTCCCATATTCCCCATTGTGAAACACAAATTTTTCTGGCTGTCAAAAAAAAAATCATATTTGTCAGCATTATCTATCTAATACAATTTTTGGCACTACAAGTGCTTTGGGCTCATTAAAATGGATTCAAAGCAGTCCACATAGGAGCAGAATCAGCAACCAGGTTCTGTCACAAGTCCTGATGGTAGTGTTCCCAGTACGTCATCTGGGAAAGGCGATGTAAAAGTACATAGTCTTTTTAAATCAGGGGAAAAAAACAGACACCCAAACAAAATTTACGAAGTTGAAGCGAAAAAGAATTGTGGCTGAGGAAAATTTAAGTGCTGATAAAAAAAAAATTTCCAACATGCCATTCTACACACGCAGTGGCAAAGAAAGAATGAGGCCTTCGCCTTTCTCTATTAGTGGCAGATCCAAAAATGTTACCAAGCCTTCTTCTTGTACAGTCACTCGTGAGCAAGCAAGACCAAGTAATTTGGAGTCTAAAAGTGGTGCACAACTACTGTTACGCGTCAAAGCCGAGCTGCAAGAAAACAGTAAGGCATTAGAGGATAATGTATGCTCAGAATCAGAAATGACACCAATCCCTGTGGAGAGTCCATCCACCAGTGGTATGTCTAATCTTGAGCATTCTGATAATGCACCCATAAAGAAGGGCCCTTTCAGCAGTTCTGCTGATGTGTGCCTGAACAGCCCGAGTGTAGCCAGTGATACACCAAGTGAGGATGACACTTTGGAATTAGAAGAGGATGAGGGGGAGATTTGGGTAGCCGACGAGGGCGCTGATGAGGATGCGGTTGATTGTATAAGTCCTGCGCCAGTGGCAGCAGTTCTGGCATGTGAGGTTCTGGCACCAATTTGCACTTTCCAAACACAAGCAAGGATGACGCAGGTGGCAGACCACAATAGTTTGACATCTGGGCAGGTTTGAAGGATTTGACAAAAAAATGTGTGTCCTTGCCCATAACTGCAACCAATCCTACTATTAACATGCAAAGGATGGTGGAGGGCCTAGCAGGGATTAAACTGTATTATTCCTAATTTGCACTAATACTGTTTGGGTGTAATATACACCCAAAGTCGAGTGCTCATTTGCTAAGAGTCATTGATGAAGAGGAAGACAAGCAGGCTTGTCTGTAGAATTTGCAGGCAAATTGTGCTGCGTTATATAGGTAACACCCAAAGAGAAGAGCTTCATTGCTCCATTGCTAATTGTAATTGCTGAAATAGAAATAATAGGGCTGACAGTATTGGTCTAAATCTGCAGTTACATTTTATTGTACCATAGCTCACTCAGAAACAGGAGAGGTGGCAGGCTTCAGTGCTAAGCTTCCTCAAACAATACTAATTCATCCCACCATCATAGAAGTCTGTGTACTATGATGTAATTGCCGATAATGGCCTTCCAAATGGAATTAGTAGTTAATTTTAGGTCAGAGCTGTCACGATATTTGGCCAATTCTTTTACAGCAGAGAAAATATCAAAATGTCGTGCGGAATCATCTACATCACAACTGGGTGTCTTGGGAAAGCAATTTTTTGTACAACAAGCAGTTGCCAGAAAAACTGAAGGAGAAGACGTCCAAACAAGATGTTGATAGGTCTTGGATCCTTGCGAAGCAAATTAAGTATTTTGTCTACAATTAAAATATAGTTAGCACATTTAATTTGTTTTATTTCACACGTTAAATTTCTACAGCTCCTTGTCAAAATGTATTATTAAGGCAATCACTTGACTTAAGCTAACAGTGTCTGCCCTCTCTTCACAGGTGACTACTTTGCTGGACTAAAGTACATTCCCCTCAATTGCTAGTCTTCTTGCAGCTGCTGCATTCTCCTACATGCTGTTGCAGAAAACAGAAATTGCCCCTAAATTTTTCCGGATACAAACAGCATCTCCTGCATGTCATTTTTTAAAAGTTCTGTAACACAAGTTGAGTGATAGCAACTAACACATGCAAGCTGACTTCCAAAAACAAGATTAAATATAAAAAAATATAACAGGATCATTCATAGAAAAAAACAATGTTATTCAAGTATTAAAACTGACATCAAAAGTATCACATTGACATCACTATAGGCTTACTGTAAACTGAGTAATAATCAGAGTAATGCAATAATAACCACAGAGTGATCCAGTGTTACGAATAATAATATAGCTAAAGTCATATTTGCCTGAAAAGAGCTGCTGTTAAAAGCGCTATAATGGTGTACATAATAGAGAAGAGACTAGGAACTGCCTAATGGTAATGAATTAAAAATAAAGTATTGCCCACCCCAAGGTGTCAGTGATGATTTCACTTCAAATGAGCTCCTGATGAAAAAGTCCCCCCTGTACAATGGAAGTGAGCTACAGCAGCATCCAATGAAGAAGCAATTCAGAAACATATCAGTTATGACTAGAGATGGGCGGGCTCGGTTCCCCGAGATCCGAATCCATCCAAATTTCGCCTATCCGAGTACCGAACCAAGCAGGCTCAGTACTCTCCCGCCCATTCGGAATCGAAATCGAGGCAAAACGTCATCGTGACGTATTCGTATTTCTGAGCTCGGTTCTCGCGAGATTTGAAAAGCATAAATACCCGCCTCCACAGCAATCCATTGCCATTTGACAGAGGGAGAGAGCAGGGTTAGGATGCAGGCTATATCAGCGCAGGGACAGAGCAATAATTGGACACATTATTGTTTCTATTCTATACAATTCTGATATTAATACCAATTGTTACAGCAGTAAGAGGAGGATAGAGAAGGGGTTTTTTTTTCAATTTCTGGCACTCCAAGTGCTTTTGGGGTGTCCCTTATTCCACATTGTTTTGCAGTAATTTTTCTGGCTGTCAAAAGTCATATTTGTCAGCAGTATCTAAAACAATATTTAGCACTACAAGTGTGTTTGGGGTGTCCCATATTCCCCAGTGTTTTACAGTAATTTTTCTGGCTGTCAAAAGTCATATTTGTCAGCAGTATCTAAAACAATATTTTGCACTCCAAGTGCTTTTGGGGTCTCCCATATTCCCCAGTGTTTTACAGTAATTTTTCTGGCTGTCAAAAGTCATATTTGTCAGCAGTATCTAAAACAATATTTTGCACACCAAGTGCTTTTGGGGTCTCCCATATTCCCCAGTGTGAAACACTAATTTTTCTGGCTGTCAAAAAAAATCATATTTGTCAGCAGTATCTAATACAATTTTTGGCACTACAAGTGCTTTGGGATCATTAAAATGAATTCAAAGCAGTCCACATATGAGCAGAATCAGCAACCAGTCCTGATGGTAGTGTTCCCAGTACGTCATCTGGGAAAGGCGATGTAAAAGTACATAGTCTTTTTAAATCAGGGGAAAAAAAACACACACCCAAAAAAAATTTACGAAGTTGAAGCAAAATAGAATTGTAGCTGAGGAAAAGTTAAGTGCCGATAGAAAAATTGCCAACATGCCATTCTACACACGCAGTGGCAAAAAAAAGAATGAGGCCTTCGCCTTTCTCTATTAGTGGCAGATCCAAAAATGTTACCAAGCCTTCTTCTTGTACGGTCACTCGTGAGCAAGCAAGACCAAGTAATTTGGAGTCTAAAAGTCGTGCACAACTACTGTTACGCGTCAAAGCTGAGCTGCAAGAAAACAGTAAGGCATTAGAGGATAATGTATGTGTCACTCACCGGACTGTGAGTGCTTCTTCCCGGACTATTAGGAACCGTGGACGTCCTCTATCCTGAGGGACTGCGCATGCGCAGCCCTTTCCAAACCTTCAGTGTATGTTCCTTTAACTTAATTGGCAGATCAGGCAACCTCCCTATATTAAGCACCTGTGGTCAACACCACGTTGCCTGATCTTGGAGTCTCATTCCCCATGAGCCTCTGAAGGTGTTCCTGTGTTTCCTTGTTTATTCAGCCCTGCTGATTCCTGTGGTTTCCAAACCACTTCTACCTCTGTGGTTTCCAAACCACTTCTACTACTGTGGTTCCCATACCACTTCTACCATCTACTGTATCATCGTGACTGTGAGCTGATTCCTATCCGCTGCCTCCGTGCACTACAGTCTTCTAATCACTTCAACTCTACCATTTATCATTGGGACTGTTAGCTGATGCCTATCCGCTGCCTCCGTGCACTACAGGCTTCAACCACATCCACTCACCTGTTCATGATTGTGACTGCCAGCTGATTCCTATCCGCTGCCTCCGTGCACTACAGGCTTCAACCTGCAACTCGTCTGTGTTTCATCATCGTGACTGTTTGGCTGATTCCTATCCGCTGCCTCCGTGCACTACAGTCTTCAACCTGCAACTCGTCTGTGTTTCATCATCGTGACTGCTAGCTGATTCCTATCCGCTGCCTCTGTGCGCTTCAGTCTTCAGTCCTCGTCAACTCTACCGTGTTTCCTTGAGTCTGCTGCCACTATTGCTACCCGCTACTCTCCGTGATCATCTGTTCCAGTTCAACTCTGCTCCGGGGTCCCATCGTTACTGCACCTGCTGGTTGCTATTGGTTACCTCCGTGTTCCCGCAGAGACCCGCTGCTGTGACTTCTCAGCGCTACTCATCCATCTACTGCTGATCCGCTCTCCACGCCTTCCTGTGTTCCCTGCTGGTCTACCTACCTGTGCGCTGCACCTGCTAGACCCCCGCTTCACCCATCCAGGGACTTGTATCCTGCTGGCCTCCTGCCCTTCAGGTATCTCTGCACTCCTGTCTGACTGCCTTCTCCTGAACCACGGTATGCATACTTCCCATTGACTGTGCTGTGTATTGCATACCTTGCTGGACTGTGTTGGTTCTCCTCTGGAGTGTACTATCTGCTGACTCTACTGCCATCATTGACTGTGTTATCTCATGCTGGATTACTTCAAGAGACTTTCTATATTGGCAGTGTTGTTCAGTCATTTATACATTTATATTGTGCATATTACTGTGGATCAAAGTCAAGGTGCCCGTGTATATATTGTGTTGCAGTCTCTCCCCGTGCACCTCCTCACATATATATTCAGTGGTACGACTTGCTAGTGGCAGACCACTGACTCCTGTTTACAGTTTCACCTGTTCCAGTATCCTCTCACATAGCAGTGGTACAACTTGCTAACGCAGACCACTGACTCCCCGGATACCTCCACTTGGATTCCATTCCTTCACTCAGACAGCGGTACAACTTGCTATCCGCAGACCGCTGACTCTCATCACCTCCTCGTTTCTGTTGGACATTCCTCCTCACTATAGCAGTGGTACAACTTGCTACCGCAGACCACTGACTACCTTCACGTGTCCTTTGTCCATACAGTTCCTCGTGTATTACTACCTCCATATTGCCAGTGCTGCTAGTCATAGACTTTCCTGAGCATCTCATCATCTGCTATTTCCTGTTCCGTGATCACCCTGCTACCAGAGTACCATATTACCACCTATACTGCTCTGGTAAGCCTATCACCTGGTGATCCCTGGGTAAAGACTCCTAGTGCCCGTGACAGTAAGATCAGGCCATGACAGACCCAGATACGGAACCTACTGCTAAAGAGATGCTGCAGCATCTGGTCAGCCGTGTGGAGCAACAGGATGCTCGCCAACAGCTGTTACTTCAATGTTACCAATCGTTAACCTCCCAAGGAACATCTGGACAGACTGTTACAGCTAGTATTGAAGCTCCTGTGCTTTCCTCCGTTTCCCCAGTGCCATCCCAGGTGTCTACAGCTCCTACGCTTCACCTGCCTACTCCGTCAAAATATGACGGGGACCCCAAAACTTGTAGAGGTTTCCTTAACCAATGTTCAGTCCATTTTGAACTCCAACCTCAAAATTTTTCTACCCATCGTTCCAGAGTGGCCTATCTTATCTCATTGTTTTCTGGACAAGCCCTGGCTTGGGCCTCCCCTCTGTGGGAAAGAAACGATCCAATTCTACAAGATAGTGCCAAATTCATTTCCACGTTCCGAAGTGTGTTCGATGAACCAGGTCGTGTGACCTCCGCTGCTTCCAGCATTCTTCGTTTGCGACAAGGCTCCCATACAGTAGGACAGTATGTCATTCAATTTAGGATCTTAGCCTCTGAACTTCAGTGGAACACTGAAGCATTAGTTGCCGCCTTCTGGCAGGGGCTCTCCGATAAAATTAAAGATGCACTGACTACCCAAGAGCTCCCTTCGTCACTAGAAGATTTGATCTCTCTTTGCCATCGTGTAGACATGAGATTTCGTGAAAGAGAATCTGAGAAAACAACTTCTGCTAAAGCACCTCTTCGTTTAAACCCTCAATTTCGTCCAGTTTCACCTTCTGTGATTCCCATGGAGATAGGACGTTCCAAATTATCTTTAGAAGAGAGGAAACGAAGAGTAAAGAATAGACTCTGTATCTATTGTGCTGATTCCACACATATGCTCAGTTCTTGCCCTAAGAAATCGGGAAATGCCAGGCCCTAACTAGTTCTGGAGAGGTGAAGTTAGGGTCCCTGGAGTCCTCTCCATTGTCTATGAAATCTAAAGTCTGCGCTTTCGATGTTACGATTTCCTTTGCTACCAAATCCTTTGAGTCACAGGCATTGATTGATTCCGGAGCAGCAGGAAATTTCATTTCTAAATCACTAGTGAATCAATGGTCCCTACCAGTGATCACTTTAAAAACACCCATTACTGTGACGGCTATAGATGGATCACGTCTCATCAATGGTCTCATCACCCAGAGTACGTCTCCAGTAACCCTTCAGATTGGTGTACTACACCATGAAGAAATTTCGTTTTTAATTCTTCCTGTTACGACAAGTCCGATTGTCTTAGGCCTTCCATGGCTTCAATGTCACTCTCCCCAGATTGACTGGCGCACCCCTCAAGTTACGTCTTGGGGGTCTGAATGTCACCATCGTTGTCTCTCTCAAGTTATTCCTCTTAAAGTACAGCAATCTTCCATCTCATCTTCCTCCCCGGGACTCCCTCCTCAGTATGCTTCATTTGCCGATGTGTTTGATAAAGCTCAGTCTGAACGTCTTCCTCCTCATCGTTCTTGGGATTGTCCGATCGACCTTCTACCTGGCAAGACTCCTCCCAGGGGTCGGGTCTATCCTCTCTCGTTACCTGAAACTCAAGCCACATCTGAGTACATACAGGAGAATCTCCAGCGTGGGTTCATTCGACCTTCCACCTCTCCCGCTGGAGCTGGGTTCTTCTTCGTCAAAAAGAAGGATGGATCATTACGCCCTTGTATAGATTTTCGTGGACTCAACGCCATTACTATCAAGAATCGGTATCCCATTCCGCTGATCACTGAGCTATTTGATCGCATCAAGGGAGCTCGGATATTTACTAAGTTGGATCTTCGTGGTGCCTACAATTTAATTAGAATCCGTTCCGGTGACGAATGGAAGACCGCGTTTAACACCAGAGATGGGCATTATGAATATTTAGTAATGCCCTTCGGGCTGTGTAATGCCCCCGCGGTTTTCCAGGGTTTCATCAATGAGATCTTTCGGGACTTATTATATGTATGTGTCGTTGTCTACCTGGACGACATATTGATCTTCTCACAGGACCTGCCTTCTCATCACCAACATGTGGCAGAGGTCCTCTCCAGACTACGGAAAAACTCGTTGTTCTGCAAATTGGAAAAATGTTCATTCGAGTTACCCCAGATTCCATTCTTGGGGTATATAGTTTCCGGAGTTGGCCTGAAGATGGATCCAGACAAAGTAAATGCTGTACTACATTGGCCTCAGCCAACTACTCTTCGTGCCATCCAGCGTTTTTTAGGTTTTGCCAATTACTATAGACGCTTCATTCAAGACTTCTCATCCATTGCATCTCCCATTGTGGCCTTAACTCGGAAAGGGGCTAATACTAAGCAATGGTCATCTGAGGCTCTCCAAGCCTTTCAAATCCTCAAAGAGTCCTTCTCGTCTGCTCCCATTCTGCGACAACCTGATGTGACACTCCCCTTCTTCCTAGAAGTAGATGCCTCTAATGTGGGCTTAGGAGCTATTCTCTCCCAACGCTCGGAGCAACAAAAATTACATCCTTGTGCCTTCTACTCTCGGGGTCTTCTGCCCGCAGAGAAAAACTATACTATCGGGGACAAGGAGTTGCTGGCCATCAAAGCTGCATTAGAGGAATGGAGATACTTGTTGGAAGGAGCTCGCCATCCGGTGACGATCTTCACGGATCATAAGAACTTGTCATATTTGCAATCTGCTCAATGCTTGAACCCTCGTCAAGCAAGATGGTCTCTTTTCTTTTCCCGTTTTGAATTAATTATAACCTTCAAACCAGCTGCTAAGAACAAGAAAGCTGACGCTCTATCTCGAGCTTTTGTGACGTCCTCTGATGTAGAAGAGGTTCCCAACCATGCTATTCTAGATCCCAAATGTATTTCTCTGGCTGCTTCATCCACCAAAATGCTACCATTTGGGAAGACCCTCGTGCCTCCTACTCTGAGGAGGAAAATCCTTTCGTGGTTCCATGCCTCTCGTTTTTCTGGACACGCCGGTGAACATAAGACCTTTGAGATTCTCTCTCGTAGTTACTGGTGGCCTTCAATGAGGAGAGACGTCAAAGAGTTTATTGCTTCCTGTGATTTATGTTCTCAGTTCAAATCCTCCCGCAGAACTCCAGCAGGGTTGCTGCGACCACTACCCATTCCGTCCAAGCCTTGGACCCATATTAGTATGGATTTCGTTACTGATTTGCCACCAAGTAAGAATCACAATACTATTTGGGTAGTGGTAGACAGATTTTCGAAGATGGCTCATTTCGTCCCTCTGTCCGGTTTACCTTCCTCGTCTACTCTGGCTGAACATTTCATTAAAGAAATCTTCCGCATCCATGGATGTCCGTCTGAGATTGTGTCAGATAGAGGAGTACAATTCGTTTCCAGATTCTGGCGGGCCCTTTGTAAAACCTTGGGCATACGATTAGCACTCTCATCGTCTTACCATCCGCAATCTAACGGACAAACGGAACGAGTCAATCAAGATCTTGAGACTTTTATTAGGATGTTCTCTTCAGCCAACCAAGACAACTGGGTAGAATTGCTCCCTTGGGCTGAATTCGCCCATAACAACATGTACCATGAGTCATCATCCAAAACTCCATTCTTTGTGGTCTACGGTCACCATCCGTCTTTTCCGGAATTTCCTGCCCTCCCGCCCACCCAAGTTCCTGCTGTGGAGACTGCTTGTCAGACCTTCAAAAATATCTGGTCTCAGGTCAAAACCTGTCTAAAGAAGACATCTAACAAATATAAGTCTTTCGCAGATAAGAAGAGGCGGGCTATTCCACCACTAAAAATTGGAGATCGTGTCTGGTTATCTACCAAAAATATTCGTTTGAAGGTCCCATCTATGAAATTCGCCCCTCGTTTTATTGGTCCATATAGGATCATTCAAGTTATCAATCCAGTATGTGTTAAACTTCTTCTTCCTAAGAATCTTCGGATTTCCAATGCCTTCCATGTGTCCTTGCTCAAACCTCTCATTATCAATCGTTTCTCGACTCCTCCCTCAGCACCGCAGCCAGTTCAAGTTCATCAGGAGGAGGATTTCGAGATTACTGAGGTATTGGATGCAAAAATTTCGCGAGGAGTCCTCCGTTTCCTCGTTCATTGGAAGGGCTTTGGTCCTGAAGAGCGTTCATGGATCAAAGCTGAAGATCTTAATGCTCCTGCCCTTCTGAAGAAGTTTTATTCCAAAAATCCGGACAAGCCCGGTTCCAGGCGTTCTGTGCCCACCTTTAAAAGGGGGGGTACTGTCACTCACCGGACTGTGAGTGCTTCTTCCCGGACTATTAGGAACCGTGGACGTCCTCTATCCTGAGGGACTGCGCATGCGCAGCCCTTTCCAAACCTTCAGTGTATGTTCCTTTAACTTAATTGGCAGATCAGGCAACCTCCCTATATTAAGCACCTGTGGTCAACACCACGTTGCCTGATCTTGGAGTCTCATTCCCCATGAGCCTCTGAAGGTGTTCCTGTGTTTCCTTGTTTATTCAGCCCTGCTGATTCCTGTGGTTTCCAAACCACTTCTACCTCTGTGGTTTCCAAACCACTTCTACTACTGTGGTTCCCATACCACTTCTACCATCTACTGTATCATCGTGACTGTGAGCTGATTCCTATCCGCTGCCTCCGTGCACTACAGTCTTCTAATCACTTCAACTCTACCATTTATCATTGGGACTGTTAGCTGATGCCTATCCGCTGCCTCCGTGCACTACAGGCTTCAACCACATCCACTCACCTGTTCATGATTGTGACTGCCAGCTGATTCCTATCCGCTGCCTCCGTGCACTACAGGCTTCAACCTGCAACTCGTCTGTGTTTCATCATCGTGACTGTTTGGCTGATTCCTATCCGCTGCCTCCGTGCACTACAGTCTTCAACCTGCAACTCGTCTGTGTTTCATCATCGTGACTGCTAGCTGATTCCTATCCGCTGCCTCTGTGCGCTTCAGTCTTCAGTCCTCGTCAACTCTACCGTGTTTCCTTGAGTCTGCTGCCACTATTGCTACCCGCTACTCTCCGTGATCATCTGTTCCAGTTCAACTCTGCTCCGGGGTCCCATCGTTACTGCACCTGCTGGTTGCTATTGGTTACCTCCGTGTTCCCGCAGAGACCCGCTGCTGTGACTTCTCAGCGCTACTCATCCATCTACTGCTGATCCGCTCTCCACGCCTTCCTGTGTTCCCTGCTGGTCTACCTACCTGTGCGCTGCACCTGCTAGACCCCCGCTTCACCCATCCAGGGACTTGTATCCTGCTGGCCTCCTGCCCTTCAGGTATCTCTGCACTCCTGTCTGACTGCCTTCTCCTGAACCACGGTATGCATACTTCCCATTGACTGTGCTGTGTATTGCATACCTTGCTGGACTGTGTTGGTTCTCCTCTGGAGTGTACTATCTGCTGACTCTACTGCCATCATTGACTGTGTTATCTCATGCTGGATTACTTCAAGAGACTTTCTATATTGGCAGTGTTGTTCAGTCATTTATACATTTATATTGTGCATATTACTGTGGATCAAAGTCAAGGTGCCCGTGTATATATTGTGTTGCAGTCTCTCCCCGTGCACCTCCTCACATATATATTCAGTGGTACGACTTGCTAGTGGCAGACCACTGACTCCTGTTTACAGTTTCACCTGTTCCAGTATCCTCTCACATAGCAGTGGTACAACTTGCTAACGCAGACCACTGACTCCCCGGATACCTCCACTTGGATTCCATTCCTTCACTCAGACAGCGGTACAACTTGCTATCCGCAGACCGCTGACTCTCATCACCTCCTCGTTTCTGTTGGACATTCCTCCTCACTATAGCAGTGGTACAACTTGCTACCGCAGACCACTGACTACCTTCACGTGTCCTTTGTCCATACAGTTCCTCGTGTATTACTACCTCCATATTGCCAGTGCTGCTAGTCATAGACTTTCCTGAGCATCTCATCATCTGCTATTTCCTGTTCCGTGATCACCCTGCTACCAGAGTACCATATTACCACCTATACTGCTCTGGTAAGCCTATCACCTGGTGATCCCTGGGTAAAGACTCCTAGTGCCCGTGACAGTATGCTCAGAATCAGAAATGACACCAATCCCTGTGAAGAGTCCATCCACCAGTGGTATGTCAAATCGTGAGTATTCTGATAATGCACCCATAAAGAAGGGCCCTTTCAGCAGTTCTGCTGATGTGTGCCTGAACAGCCCGAGTGTAGCCGGTGATACACCAAGTGAGGATGACACTTTGGAATTAGAAGAGGATGAGGGGGAGATTTGGGTAGCCGACGAGGGCGCTGATGAGGATGCGGTTGATTGTATAAGTCCTGCGCCACTGGCAACAGGGTGGCACCAGTGGCAGCAGTTCTGGCATGTGAGGTTCTGGTACCAATTTGCACTTTCCAAACACAAGCAAGAATGATGCAGGTGGCAGACCACAACAGTTTGACATCTGGGCTGGTTTGAAGAATTTGACAAAAAAATGTGTGTCCTTGCCCATAACTGCAACCAATCCTACTATTAACATGCAAAGGATGGTGGAGGGCCTAGCAGGGATTAAACTGTATTTTTCCTAATTTGCACTAATACTGTTTGGGTGTAATATACACCCAAAGTCGAGTGCTCAATTGCTAAGAGTCATTGATGAAAAGGAAGACAAGCAGGCTTGTCTGTAGAATTTGCAGGCAAATTCTACTGTGTTATATAGGTAACACCCAAAGAGAAGAGCTCCATTGCTAATTGTAATTGCTGAAATAGAAATAATAGGGCTAACAGTCTTGGTCTAAATCTGCAGTTACATTTTATTGTACCATAGCTCACTCAGAAACAGGAGAGGTGGCAGGGTTCAGTGCTAATCTTCCTCAAATAATACTAATTCATCCCACCATCATAGAAGTCTGTGTACTATGATGTAATTGCCGATAATGGCCTTCCAAATGGAATTAGTAGTTCATTTTAGGGCAGAGCTGTCACAATTTTTGGCCAATTCTTTTACAGCAGAGCAAATATCAAAATGTCGTGCGGAATCATCTACATCACAACTGGGTGTCTTGGGAAAGCAAATTTTTGTACAACAAGCAGTTGCCAGAGAAACTGAAGGAGACGTCCAAACAAGATGTTGATAGGTCTTGGATCCTTGCGAAGTAAATTAAGTATTTCGTCTACAATTAAAATATAGTTAGCACATTTACTTTGTTTTATTTCACACGTTAAATTTCTACAGCTCCTTGTCAAAATGTATTATTAAGGCAATCACTTGACTTAAGCTAACCGTGTCTGCCCTCTCTTCACAGGTGACTACTTCGTTGGACTAAAGTACATTCCCCTCAAATGCTAGTCTTCTTGCAGCTGCTGCATTCTCCTACATGCTGTTGCAGAAAACAGAAATTGCCCCTAAATTTTTCCGGATACAAACAGCATCTCTTGCATGTCATTTTTTAAAAGTTCTGTAACACCAAGTTGATTGTGTGTGCAAAACAGGAAATGTGATGGAATTCAACACCGCTGTAATGCTTGAACAATATTGGGGTCGTCATCAGAAATGACATATCCTCAGGAGAGTCCAAGCAGGATTAGCCATCTTTCAATGACATCCCTTTGTTTTTGGAACAGATTGTCAGCTGTATGCCTCTTAGTGAAGCTATTGATACACAGAATAGCCTACTTCTGAAAAATGTGACGTACTTGGGTACATGCTGCTGCTTTTTCCTGCTTGTGAAGGCGAATGACCAACCCAGTGACCAACCCAGTGGGCTTTCACAGTCATATAATCTTTACTTTGCCCAGTTCCACTTGCCAACATATCTGTGGTTAAGTGTACAGTGGGTTGAATGGCATTTTGTAGCCCAATGATTACATTTTTTGTAACTTTCTAGAAGAGGTGAGGAATAGATTTTCTAGTAAAATGGTGTTGTGATGGAATTTGGCAATAGGAACAGAAGACTTCAATTAACTGTCTAAAACCAGATGCATTAATAATGGACATTGGACGCAGATCTAATACTAGCATAGTCCTTTTGACATCTGTGATCCGCTTTGTGACAGATTTCATACTTGCTTCCTCTTGCAAAGGATTGTTTAACTGTAAATTATTGGTTCTGGGGATATTGATGATGAAGGTGTTGGGGGGGTAGATTGCAGGTGCTGGGATGTAGTTGAGAGAATGGAGGCAGATGATGCTGGACTGCTTGTTGTTATTTTTTTTAACCTAAGTTTCTGATTTTCCCAACAGCTTTCCAAGAACTCGCTGAAAAATGATGTAACATGGATGAGGATCCCAGATGGTTAAGGTCCCTACCTCTACTGAGTGTGGCTTTAAAAATGCTACAAATGGCTAGACAACTGTTGTCAGGATTTGTGTAAAAATAATTCCACACTTAAGAGGTGGATTTTTGGTCTTATGCCCAGGCATGACAATGGCCTTTTTCTTATCACTGGCAAGAACTGCAGCAATTTTTCTTTGAAAGTGTATGAAAATCATATTGTGACCTAGGAGGTGGTCAAAATTGAATGGAAATGACTCAAAATTAGTGTTAGTGAGGTTAATAATAAATGTAGGGACGAAATAATACCTAAATTATGTTATTTTAGCCCAAAAAAATGTAATTTTTTTAACAAATTGTAAAACAAAATCAAACAAAACCAAAACATGCAATGGCGGTTTGGCAAAACCAAAACCAAAACACGACGGTAATCCAGATCCAAAACTAAAACACGGGGGTCAGTGAGCATCTCTAGTTATGACAGAACTTGAACAGCACGCCTGGTGAGAAAACTTCCCTTGCATATAATACACTTACTATTAGATATTGCTGTTGCACAAGTGAAATCACACTGCTTTGCATATATAGGGCTAATAAGTGGCTGAAACAAAATAGCAAGTAATAATAGGATTGACTCTTGCTGGTATCATTAAGGTTTAGCATTTCACCAAATAAAATACACTGGGGGAATTCAATTTACCGCAAGATTATTTTTTTTCCCGCAGTGTTAAAAAAAAATATCCCACGCGGGTTTTTTAACTGCTATAGCGGGCGTTTTTCGTTAACGCAGCGTTAAAACTCATGCAATTAAATTGAAAAAGAGGTAAAGCTGCCCCCGCGCGTTAATCATTGGTGTTTGCAAGTATTTAGGGCAGTGAAGGGGAGTGTTTAACACGGTCATGTATAACAAAAAAAAGGATTGGCATACATTTTCATACATTAGATTGTATTACACAACCATTCTATTTGATAATATCTCCATTACAGTTCTTTCTTTAGCATATTTTTATAATTTTTTATTTCACTATTTTTTACTATAGAACCATCTATACCATGTCAAAACACATTAATACATACATATTTGTACCAAAAACATACATAAATATATTTAATTAGTGATTTTTATTTTTAAGAAAATTATTTTAAGAAAATCAACTTTTTATTGTTATGCATTACTGATAAATATAGTTTATCTAGTTTTTTCAATATTACTCGCGGTCAATTGAATTCCCCCTATAGGGCCTGATTCATCAAGGTGCATACGTGCTGATTTTGAACGTATCATACTCCGTCACTTTGCGCATGCCCAGAACCGGGACATACGCCAGTAAACGCATCCCTGTCCACTCCATCTTCGAATGCAAACTACTTATCACAGCCTACTATTCCAGGGAGAGAACGGGGTCAATTTACAGTAAGGATATGCCAAACAGTGTCCGAATCAAGCTCTAGGCATGGCAAAGTAACCTTTTTTTCTGTCGTATCTCTGTTCAGTAGACATTAACAACATCCTAATTAATGTATTTCATAGGAAAAAATTAATCTAAAAAAAAACTTTTTTTTTTTTTTAAACTATTTTATCATTAATGCCTTTATTATTAACTGGTGTCATTAATTCTATATTTTCTTTTTTTTCTTTGCATTATTTTGGGAATTTATAATCCACATAGGCTTTGGACGTTGCCTGCAGTCTTGTGTAGTAGAGCACAGTAACCTGAGATACGTGCCTTGATGTGCCTATTTACGTGCGTTTTAAATCAAAAGCCTGTTGCACTTTGTGGACCTGATTCATTAAGGAAAGTAAAACTTTTTTTTCGTTGAGGTAGATAGGAATTTTTAGCATAATGGAATAGATAGATATGTTTTTATAGCCATACTCACCTTCTGGTTTAGTAATATGTAAAAAAAAAAAGGATGATAATACTACTACTAATTATAAGAAAAAGAAGAACAAATAATTACTAATAAAACAGAAATGGCCATTTTAACAAGAAAAATTAAAACATCAAGGAAAAATATGCATGATTTTTGCAATAGTATTTTTTTTAATTATTGTATTTCTAAGGACTGCATTTGCACATGACAACCTCGTAATGAGGTGGACATGCCATAACTATAAACAATTGATCCTGGCTATTAACGCTTTCCCTTTTGCTTTCCTGGATATATCAGTGCAGCCAGAGAAACGTTTAATGGACATTTTTATGCTATCCTCCCTCTCAGCAGTTTCATACTGAAAATGAACACTGACATGATATCTCTCCCAGATCTGAAGTAAAGTGGATCCACCTGCAGCATTTAACCCCTTCTTCTACCCAGCGAGTAATTAACAAGCAAGCTAGTGGTAGTCCTTTAATCCATGGGGAATTACCGATAGAGCCAATAAGTACATGACCAGCACGGAAGAATGCAGCAAGACCAAGGAATAGCCATAAGTTGTTTGTCAGTGGTTCAAGCTTATTCTTTATAATTTTGGAGACCAGTTTTGGTTTGATTCTGGGTAGTATGATCATGGAGAAGCAGGTGGGTAGATGTTAATCTGTTATATCTCCCAGTGAAAATTGAGATCAGCATGCAAATACAGGCAGAAAACGCTTAGGGTGTGCAAACAATCGCCCAACTTCAAAATGCTTCAAAAAGGAAGGGTTGGGAAAAGAGTCCCTGGATAGTAATAGAGCATAGTGATTGCAGGGGTAATTTGTTCCTTGCTTCTGTGTGATAACTAAACATTGAATGAAGCACCCCCTCCCAATACGGTAATTTATAACATTAATAGGGAGGAAGGTCACAACCTGCTGCGGTGCTGTCACCCTTTTCCCTTGTTTCTGCTTAGGCCAAATGACATGATCAGACCACATGTTGACAGCTTTAGTGTGCTGAGGAGGCCTAATGTTCTCTGTGGCTTGGGCTTGAAGTAATCCAGATGCAATACAGCCTAAGTCAGCATGCCTACCAAACATTCCTCTCTATCCTTTCAGACTAAACTAATTCACCTGGCCACATGAAAGTGTGTTAGTTGACTTCTGCAATCACTTATCCACACTTCTACACTACACTTTTGGCTAAGTGACACATTATAACACTGATTTTCGCAATACAAGAGAGAAAGACTGGGGCCTCGGACAATTACCCTCTTTGTTCTACCCAAGCGCAAGCCCTGTCTGGAAAAATTTTACCTTTATTTAAAACTTTTACCAGATGTAATAATCTTTGCAATATATTTAGATTATAAAAAACATATATTATAGACAAGCGGTTCTCAACTTGTGGTACATGTATCCCAGATTCAAGAGGTATTTCCACCATTTAAATTAAACTCTAAGGGCCTGAGTCATTAAGGAGAGCAAAGCATAAAAAAAGGAGTAACTTTGCACCTGGGCAAAACCATGTTGCATTGGAAGGGAAGGTAAATTTAAAACATAGGGATTTATTTTATAGTTGGGATAGGGCATGTCCTAGATCAACTTAACATTTTAGTGTAAAAATAAAGCTATCAAGTATTTGTGAGCTAGATGAAAAAACAACCAGTATTTAACATATGTGCAAAATAATAAACTAATTTGCACCCCTTGCATTGTAACATGGTTTGTCCCGGAGAACATTTACTCCTATTTTGCCTTACTTTCCTTAATGACTCGGGCCCTAAATATCTTTATTTATAAGTAATAAATACAACATATTCAAAACAAATTAGAAGTTTTTGTAAAGGTTCAAAAATATGAAGGATTACCTGGTAAAAATTGTACTTATTCAGGCCTAAATATACGCACTGTATGACGGTCTTTGGATAAACTGATAAACAACAGAGGAAATAGATGATTGGTAAGCATGTACCATCATTAATGGGACACCCAATCAAAATGTTTGAAAAACTTTGTTATAGATAAGACGATATGCACAGTTATGTCACAACTGAATTACCACGAAGGGGACAGGACAACATGCACATTTTTTACATTGCATACATCTCATTACCTGTGTGTGTTCTTTGATGTGCCTTGAGGTGTGAACTCTTGGTGTAGACCTTTGTACAACCTGAGTAAATATTATAACACAAATTTAATACAGGGCACAAAAACTGTAAATTGTTATTTAATTCAATAATAAAAAATAAATACCAAATACCCTACAAATAACAGATGTGTGGCTGAAATTGTTCCTCCATAATGTATGGTGACAAAATGCTATATTTGGTGCTCATATCATAGACCTATGTGACTCCAGCTGCTCTCTGCTGGGTAACCATGACTTATGCCATTATGATCTAACAACAGCAATTATTTACTCTTTCTTTTTTGCTCTTTTGAACTTTCTGGATAACTGGTTTCAGGATAAACTATTCTATAATTAACTATGGGGTATAAGCAGGCTAAATGGCAGAGGATAGCAGCTTAATATTAAGGCCTTTTGTTTTCCTTACTTCATTTTTAACCACCATTTTCTATGTTTTATATTGAAAAATTATAAATAAAGATATCTCAAAAGATCCCATACTTTATATGTAGAACATCTGTGTTTCCAGACAGACTTGGGATAGAGTAGGGGCATATATAGTTGAAGTAGATGCATCTCAGCTTATATTTGCTTACCTGGATAATCACAGTGATGGATTCGTCTTTTCTCAAGTTCAGGGTTATTTCGTCGATTGTACCTGGGGACTGACATAATCACTTGTCCTTGTGGTAACACCGACACCAATGGAGTGGACACAGTGTGAACTGATGAAGCTTGTAACAGTTTCAGTCCAAATGTAGCCTCATAAGGTGGAGGTGGAGGTGGAGATATGGTGTTGATCAACTCTGATTGGTTTTCTGGACTCCCTGGCTGAGAATTGGGAGGTGAAGGGGGTAAAGTGACAGATGGAGACTGGTAAAACTGCCCAGAAACCAGAACACCATCTTGACTCAAGCACTGGATCTGCTTTCCAAGGTTTTGCCTTGTAGAATGTGTTAAAGAAGGTGAGCTTCCATTTGTTGTTGTAATGGTAGTTCCACTAACTGCATTTACTAGGGATGTGTTTCCATTGGATTGGACCAAGTTCAGTGCATCATTGGCTACAGACATATGGTAAAGATGAGTCTGGGTTGTGTCACTGGTCGACAATGGAACTTCTGAAGGTGCTTCCTGCTTTATAAATATGTTGTTCACTGCCACCGAATGGGGCATATTAAACACACTGGTGAAATCTGGCAGAGTCTGGGTTAAGGAAGCAGAGCATGACTGGGGGTATTCACTACCTGGCTCTGTCTTTATTTGTGGAAGAACAGTGAAAGTCTTCGATGGCCGGTACAAACCTGTACGAAGGTGATTTGTGTCTGGTAGAATTACATTGATGTTTAGACTGTATGGAGCCTGGGCGGGCTTTTCTGCTTCAAAGAATTCATCGACAACTGAAGCACTCTCCCTTCTGTATTTTTTGTCTGAAAGTATGTGTAGTGGAGGGACATGACCCAGAAGATACTTGTCCATTTCCAACCGTGTCTGTAGATAGAGTATGATATAAATTACTATGTTAAACTACTTAGAGTTCTAGGGGAAATTTAGATAAAACAGTTTGTGGCAGTGAACCATGCAAAAAGACATTTGAAGATAAAAATTGATTTGTATGCCAGGAAAACACATTTTTGTATTTCACATTCAGAGAAATGTGTATGAATAACAACAGAGGGAAATGAAGGATTTACTGTAAACTGTGCAACAGGGTCCAAATTTTTGAATGATACATCTATGGGACTTCATTAAGAGTTGGGCGCATTTTTGTGGCCTGAGAGTACGTGTAAAAATCGGTGGCAAAATTGCAGTCTTATGTGCGTATTTTGAGTGCCACATATCTCAAGATACGTCCAAATATATTCACTTATGTGAATGACTACCTAGGACAGCAACTTTGCTCATTTCTCACTTTCTGCAAAATATGTGCTTTGAATCCTATTGGGAGAAAATCCATAAGGATAATACAATTATTATTATTATTGCTATTATTATATATGACCAAATTGAAACAGCAATATTTCTATCAAGAGTATATATGTGTATTTTCACACCAAACTATAGCATACGGACACAGTATTAGTTATAAGTGCTTTACCCTATTCAAACACAATATAAAGTAATAAAGTGAAATATGCACAGGATGGAATAGTGTATTTACAGTGCTGTGAATAAATGCAAACACTGCATTTTCCTTATCTTAAGTATAAGAAAACCCCCACATGCATTGTTTCCTGCTTTATAAACCCAATAGGACTCTTCTTTACTTCAGTAGTCCAAAGTGAAATTAAAAATAATAAATCTAGATGAATGGACACAACTTAATATATAATTTAACCACAAAGCTAACGATCAAATGGTATAAGTGGAAAGGGTCAATATGCAAGCAGCCAATCAGAAGTGGTTAGATAGTGCGCCTGGTGTTATAATCAGCACATATCCTTACACTTACATCTTCAGTGAGCATGCTACATTTACGTGAAAACACCCGTACTGTACTGAACCTAAGCTTGCCCAGCCCTGTTCCACCTCTCCAGGCATAAGGGGTCTAAGATATGCTTAACTCTAACAATGGATGAATCTTGGTAGGTATGCACAGTGGGCCTGTTTCATCAAGGCATGCATACTGAGTGCAACCTGCATTTGGTGTAAAACCCACGTGTTTCGGCTTTGCACACGCCAACATTCGTCAAGAAACGGATCTCAAGATACATGCGTTGTTGCATTCAGGTTTAGGTCTACTGTGCTCTACTACACAAGACACTACACAATACGTTCGATAACTATGTGGATTATAAATTCACAAAAGAACTTAAGGAAGAAAAAAATATAGAATTAATTCCACTAGTAAATAAAAGCATTAATGATAAAACAGTAAAAAAATTAAAAAAAGTGTTTTTTTAACATCCCCCCCATGAAATACATTTATTAGGATGTTGTTATTGTCTATTGTGCATAAAATACATTTCTTACAGCTTCTTGTGATTGCAAACACTTGTTATACTGTACATACAAGACTGTCATCTCTTAGACTAGCCCAGTAGCTGGATCAAGAGAGATGACAACACTTTTGAGATTCCTAGAGCTTGATTCGGGTGTGACAGCATGCGCTTTGGGTTGGCACGCCCTTACTGTACATTGACTGTGGTAAAATGCCCCTTTCCTGCCCCATTCACATCCCAGAATCGTAGGCTGTATTAAGTGGTTTTTGTGTTTGAAGACGGAGCGGACAAAGCTTCGTTTACTGGCATATGTCCCGGTTCTGGGCATGCGCAGATTGATTTTAAGTACAATACACTCAAAATCAGCAGATATGTGCCGGGAGGAATCAGACCAAGTATGTGTAAGTACTACTTATGTCAAACTATAAAAGTGAGGCCCATTATATTTATATAAACATATAAATCCCAAGTGAGTTCTTTATATATATACGTATATATATATATATATATATATATATATATATATATATATATATAGATAGATCGATATATATATTAGAGATACTCAGGCTCGGTTCCCCGAGAACAGAGGACACCCGAACTTAGCATATCCGAGTACTGAGCCGAGCCGACTTGGTATTTTCGGGCTTTTTGGGAATTGAAAATGAGGCAAAAAGTCATGAGATCTCGGATCTCATGAGTTTTGAAATCTATAAGTACCGCCCTCCACGGCCATCTAGCGCCATTTCATAGAGAGAAACAGAAGGGTTAGCACAGTCTGTAGAGCAGTTGGCCAGCAACATAGACAGAATAGAAAGAGGAGGGGGTAGCGATGTTCAACAAAGTCTAAAGTGACATTCAGGAGAGCTCCATTACTCCATTGCTAATTGTCAGTGCTGAAATACAAATACTAGTGCTGGCTGGCTTGGTGTAATTCTGCAGTCACATTCTACTGTGTTATATAGATAACACACAAAGAGGAGAGCTACATTGCTCCATTACTAATTCTCATTGCTGAAATACAAATCCTAGGGCTGGCAGGCTTGGTGTAATTCTGCAGTCACATTCTACTATGTTATATAGGTAAAACACAAAGAAGAGAGCTCCATTGCTCCATTGCTAAATCTCATTGCTGAAATACAAATGCTAGGGCTAGCAGGCTTTTCTTCTCAATTTGCAGTAAAATTGTAAGGTGTTATATAGGTTACACACAAAGAGGAGTGCTCCATTGCTAAGTGTCATTGCTGAAATACAAATACTTGGCCTGGCAGGCTTTTCTTCTGAATTAGCAGTCAAATTGTACGGTGTTATATAGGTTACACACAAAGAGGAGTGATCCATTATTAAGTGTCATTGCTGAAATACAAATATTCGGCCTGGCAGGCTTTTCTTCTGAATTTGCAGTAAAATTGTACGGTGTTATATAGGTTACACACAAAGAGGAGAGCTCCATTGCTCCATTGCTAATTGTCATTGCTGGAATACAAATACTAGGCCTGGCAGGCTTTTCTTCAGAATTTGCAATCAAAGTGTATGGTGTTATCAAAATGGATTCACAGCAGTACACAGAAGAGCAGGAGCACCAAGCAGCTGCTGGTACCAGTCATGATAATAGTAAAAACTCTACATCATCTGGTAAAGCCTATGTAAACGTGCATAGTGTTTTTAAGTCCGGGAAACAAAAATGTAAAAAAAACACCTTTTACCTCGGTCAAGAAAATAAGCCCTGTAATCCAGGCAAAGTTATCTGCAGAAAAAAATAAAATTGCCAATATGCCATTCTGCACACGCAGTGGCAAAGAAAGAATGAGGACTTCGCCTTTCTCTATGAGTGCGAGATCGGCAACTGTCACTGAGGCATCTTCTTGTAAGGTCAGACGTGACCAAGCAAGACCTTGTCATTCGGACTCCAAAAGGGGTGTCCAAATACTTTTACTTGTAAACGCCGAACTGGAAGAAAACAGTAAGGCATTAGAGGAAAATGTATGTTTAGATTCAGAAATTACACAAATCCCTGAGGAGAGTCTATCCACGAGTGCTATGTGTAATCGTGACCATTCTGATAGTGTGTAAAAAAGGCCCATTTCAGCATTTCTGCAGATGTGTGCCTAAACAGCCCAAGTGTAGCCAGTGATACACCAATTGAGGATGCCACTTTGGAATTGCAACAGGATGAGGGGGATATTTGTGTAGCCGACGAGGGCGCTAATGAGGATATTGATGAGGATGATGTTGTTTGTGTAAGTCCTGCACTGGTGGAATCAGTTGTGGCATGTGATAAGAAGAAGGACATTGTCATGCCTGGACATAAGACCAAAAAATCCACTTCTTATGTGTGAAATAATTTTTGCCCAAATCCTGACATCAGTTGTCTAGCCAGTTGTAGCGTATGTAAAGCCACAGTCATTCGAGGTAGGGACCTTAACCATTTAGGAACCTCATCCATGTTACGCCACTTGAAGCAAGTTCATGGCAAGCTGTTGGGAAAATCAGAAACTTATGATAAAAAAAATAACAACAAGCAGTCCATCATCAGCTAGGACCCTTCTCTCACCTACATCCCGACGCCTGCTATCTACACCCACAACACCGTCCTCATCTATGCTCAATAGTAGCGATCGGAGTTAGTCCTGCATCTAAATTGCTAAGGCTAGATGACTCCTCCACCATCCTGGATTCCTCAGAAGAATCCTTGAGCATTAGTCCCACTGCTGCTGCTGCTGTAAGGGGTGAATCTTCATCCCAGAAGCAGACCAAGAAGAAGATTACTAGTAGTTTACAACAATTGACTGTTAAACAATCCTTTGCAAGCGGAAGCAGGTATGAAAGCTGTCACGCAGTCACAAGGCGGATCACAGACGCCATGGTGACTATGCTAGTATTAGATCTGCGTCCAATATCCACTATTAATGCAGATGGTTTTAGACAGTTATTTCAGGTATTGTGTCCCCGTTACCAAATTCTATCATGACACCATTTCAGTAGAAAAGCTATTCCTCAGCTCTACCAGAAGGTTTGAAAAAATGGCATTATTGGGCTACTAAATTCCATCATATTCCCTGTTTTGCTCACACAATGAACTTGGTGTGGCAGAGCTTTTTAAAAAATGACAGGGACGTGCAGGAGATGCTGTCTTTGGCCCGTAAAATATCTGGACATTTACGGCATTCGGCAACAGCGTGTAGGCGATTGCAGCAGATGCAAGAGCATTTTAATTTACCCTGCCACCAACTGAAGCAAGAGGTGGTGACAAGGTGGAATTCCACCCTGTATATTCTTCTGCGGAAGAAGGAACAACGAAAATCCATCCACACTTACTCCACAAGCCATGACATTGGGAAAGGAGGGGGGATGTATTTTAGTCAATTGCAGTGGAGAATACTTTCCGAGTTGTGCAAGGTGCTGAAACCATTGGAAGTAATCACAATTGAAGGGGGTTCAGACACTGCTAGCTTGAGTCAAGTGAATCCCTTAATTAGACTTTTGGAAAGGCAGCTTGAGAAACTGAAGGAGGAGATTAGACAAAGCAATTACGCTAAGTATGTTGGACTTGTAGATCAAGTACTTTATTCGCTTCGCCTGGAGGATCCAAGAGTTATCAAAATCTTGAAATCGGATCACTACATTTTGGCGACTATGCTTGATCCTCGGTTTAAGAGCTATGTCTTCTCTTTGTTTCCAACTGACCCAGATCTGAAGAGCTGCAAGGAGCTCCTGGTGAGCAAGATGACAGCCCAAGTGTTAAGTTCCAGGACGCCGTCTCCACCTTCAGTTTTTCACTTAAGTGCTGCTAGGAAAAAACTTAGCTTTCCCAAGAGACCAGGGATGATGCAGATGACTCAGCACAAAATTTTGACATCTTTTCTGGTCTAAAAGAATTGACCAAAAAACATGACAACTCTGCCATAACTCCACCTGATCCTACTATCAGCATCCAAAGGATGGTGGAGGATTATTTTCATGACAACACAGAAATAGACACATCAGTCCCTTTACATACTTGGAGGAAAAAAAGGGAATTTGGAGACCCATGTACCAACTCCCTTTGCACTGCCTAAGCAGCCCCCCTCCAGTGTGTACTTGGAAAGAGTTTTTAGCACAGCCGAGAACCTTGCCAGCGATCGCCATAGGAGGCTACTTCCTCAAAATGTGGAAAAGATGATGTTTATAAAACTGAACTTCAAGTTCCACGAGGAAAGCCTTTCCCGCCAATTACATCAAAATACTTCTGTAATGGTGCATTCCAGCAGTGATGAATTAATAATGTGTGAGGATGATGTACACACTGATGAGGGTGAGAATGAGGCTGACGATGATGACAACAACATCTTGCCACAGTAGAGTTCATTAACAGCACTGTTACCTTAGGTGCCTTAACGACATTGTTACATTGTTTTGTGGGGGCCCAAACAAACAAAGCACTTCAGCCACAAGGAATGGCACTTTTGTGGCTGAAGTGCTTGGTTTTTTAAAGTGTGCATGTCCTTTTTAAGATCCAACATAAGGGTGGGTGGGAGGGCCCAAGGACAATTCCATCTTGCACAACTTTTCTTTTCTGCCAATGTGTGCCAATGTGTCCTAGATGTGCTAGGAACTGCCGTGTGTTTGAGTCATTAGCATCCAGCCAGGTCGCTGCAGTATTTGTCCGAAAGTGTATGAAAATGATATTGTGACCTGTGAGATGGTCCAAATTGACTGCAAATGACTTGAAATTAGTGTTATTGAGGTTAATAATAATGAAGGATCAAAAAAAGAGCAACATTATGTGATTGTAGCCCAAAAAATGGAATTTAAAAAAAAATGGCTAAACAAAACCAAAACATGCAAGGGCGCTATTTGGCTTGCCAGGAATCACCTCATCTTAAAAATAGACTATAACACCATTGACAGTCCTGAGAAAGAGGAAGATGATTAATTATCTGTC
The DNA here is from genome assembly GCF_038048845.1 of Mixophyes fleayi. NCBI lineage: Eukaryota > Metazoa > Chordata > Amphibia > Anura > Limnodynastidae > Mixophyes > Mixophyes fleayi. Next base: position 81,896,563 of record NC_134410.1, read on the forward strand.
TCCCTCCTCTCCTTCTCCCCCTATGTGTCTGTTTATTTAATATAACACTGTTGAATTTGCCTGTAATTTCAGAAGACAAGCCTGCTTATCTTCCTATTCATCAATGACTCTTAGCAATGGAGCACTTGTCTTTGGGTGTATATTGGACCCTTTGTAGTGCAAATTCACACAAAAAGCCTGCCAAGACCTGTAGATTAATAAAAATGACCAAAGCACCTCTTCTCTTTGGGTGTATATTAGACCCTACACTTATTAGTGCAAATTAAGAAAAAAAGCCTGCAAAGACTTGTAGATTAATAAAAATGACCAAAGCACCTCTACTCTTTGGGTGTATATTAGACCCTACACTTATTAGTGCAAATTAAGAAAAAAAGCCTGCAAAGACTTGTAGATTAATAAAAATGACCAAAGCACCTCTACTCTTTGGGTGTATATTAGACCCTACACTTATTAGTGCAAATTAAGAAAAAAAGCCTGCAAAGACTTGTAGATTAATAAAAATGACCAAATAACCTCTTCTCTTTGGGTGTATATTAGACCCTACACTTATTAGTGCAAATTCAGAAAAATACAATGCAATTACTGATAGGCCCTCCCTAAAGAAGCTAACAATGGGCTTGTTAGAGTAATAGCAGAAACAAACATCAGTGCCAGGAAAGATTAATGGTGCAAGATGGAATTGTCCTTGGACCCTCCCACCCACCCATATGTTGGATCTTACAAAGAACATGCACACTTTAACAAACCAAGCACTTCAGTGACAAGGGCTGCCACTTTTGTGGCTTAAGTGCTTGGTTTGCTTGGGCCCCCACTAAACCAGCTATCAATGCCCTAAAGGCATGTGTCACAACTATATTGCGTACCTGCTATTGTTGGCGCAACTCAGAGGAAAGTGCGGAATCTAATGTGTCGCTGGTATTCACCAGGAACCCCCGCAAGGAAGTATGGACTCCGCTGCAGGGACACGCAGGTCGCGGTCCTCCCACGAGTCAACAGCGAGGTACAAGAGGTGTCAGACAGGCCTGGTCGGTAACGTTCTGGTAGTACGAGGTACACAAGGATATCCAGAAGAATGGTGAGACAAGCCGGGTCGATAACGTTCAGGTAGCGCAGTACAAAGGAGAATCCAAATAGAGGTGGTCAAACGGTCCGGGTCAAAAGGTCACAAGCAGCACGAGGATAGTCAGGAACAATGCAGAGGACTAGAATATACACTAACACGCTGGAGGCAGGAAGACCTGATACTCTGGCACAGGTGAGTACTCAGGAAGTGCCTTATATCTATTGAGGGACCAATGGGAGGCAGTGGGCGGCAGCTCTGATCTCAGCTGCCGCCGAGACTATGGAGTAGCGTCCCGTTGCCTAGCAACGGGACGCGCATGCGCAGAAGGCCGCACCAGCCAGCCGGAACTTCCAGGCAACCAGACTCGCCGGGAACTGATGCAGGCAACCGTCCCGAGGAGACGGCGGGATGGCGCCTGACAGCATGTTAGACCAACAGTGCTGTGAAGTGAATTCTACACTGTCAAGATGATGTCGTCATCATCTTCAGCATCATCCTCACCCTCATCAGTGTGTACATCATCATCACAGACTATTAATTCAGCTCCGCTGGAATCCGCCAGAGAAGCTTCAGTACTTTGATGTATTTGCCGGTAAAGTTCTTCCTCGTGGAAGATGTAGTTCATTTTGATGAACATCATCTTTTCCACATTTTTAGGAAGTAACCTCCTACGTCAATCACTGACAAGGTTCCCGGCTGTGCTAAAAACTCTTTCTGAGTACATACTGGAGGGTGGGCAGCTTAGGTACATGGGTTTCCAAATACAGTGTTATATTAGGATATCAGCACTCAGCACTCAGAAAAATCAGCTCTTTTATAAGGGTGTATATGAGACCCCAAACACTTTGTAGTGCAAATTCAGAAAAATACAGTGCTATATTAGGATTTCAGCACTCAGAAAATTCAACTCTTTTATAAGAGTGTATATGAGACCCCAAATACTTTGTAGTGCCATCACCCAATTGCAATGATGAGGGTGATGCACTACAGTATCTGGTTTCTGGTTTCTTCTTCACTGGTGTTTTGGTCCTATTGTGGATTTCTGTGTGATCCCATTTTATATCAATATACTACACTATTGTGCGCCTCCTCCTCCATCTCTCTTTAAATATATATATATATATATATATATATATATATATATATATATATATATATATATATATATATGTATATATGTGTGTGCATATGTGTATATATGTGTGGGTGTATATATATATATATATATATATATATATATAGTGTGGCAAGAGCCCGCTACTGCAGAAGCACACGCGAACAACTTCTTCCTTTTTATGTAGTTTTATTGTCAGGATGGTAAATGTTTTGACACCGTATACTTTCACAGCAATTTTGGAGACCCTAAACGCTAGATATACATAGACCAGCTCTCTCTCAGGACCAGCCAGCTTCCCCAGCGTTGGTCTCAGGGAACAACTGACACAAACAAGCTTTTATACATGATACTCCTCCCCCAGCCTTAGCTTGATGGACAGGTGACACACCCACCTTCTCTTTAAGAGAAAACGCCCATCACTGGCTCTGTTTGAACTAACAGACACACCCTGTCTGTTTGCTGAGAGGAAGCAGCTTTCAAATCATGTAAGTTAACCAACTTTAAACTACACATAAGTCTTTACTTGGTTTAACCTGAATCTAGGTGCATAACTGCGCCAATGTCTTACTCTGCTTGTATGTTTTCTTTGCATCTTGTCAGATAAATGCCTCCCTTTGTTACAATAGATATAGATATATATATATATATATATATATATATATATATATATATATATATATATATATATGTCAGTGGTTAGCTATATATATTAGGGGTTAGCACTTCTGCCTCACAGCACTGGGGTCATGAGTTCGATTCATAACCATGGCCTTATCTGTGTGGAGTTTGTTTGTTCTACCGTATGTGTGTGTGTTTACTCCCACACTCCAAAAACGTACTGGTAGGTTAATTGGCTGCTATTAAATTGCCGTTAGACTCTCTAGGTCTGTGTGTGTGTAAGTTAGAGGATTTAGATTGTAAGCTCCAATGTGGCAAGGAATGATTTGAATGAGTTCTCTGTACAGTGCTGCAGAATTACTGGTGCTATATAAATTAATAGATGATGAGGATGTGTGTGTGTGTTAAAACTTAAGAACAAAAAGAACTAAAAGAAGACTAAAAGAATCTCTGAAACTGCAGTTCCTCTTCCCTCCAGCACAATGTAACCCCTTTAAATATATGGTAAACAGTACAAAATGGAAAAGTGCTACCTGAATGCTACAAGCTTCAGAATATTACATGCATGGGAACTACTGAGGTCAGCAAGGGAGTATCGCCATGGTGATATATTTTAAATGCATTCAACAAAACTTACACAGTAATGAAGAAGATGCATTTCATTATGTAATATTTCTATGTGATTTTTTTTACACAATAAGTGCAAAAACGTAATTTCAATTAGGATATATTTCTTTACAAGTAAGTAGGTTCTGGTTTGATAAATATCATCCAGTGTTGAGACATGTTTATTAGTTCATTGGCATCTGCTTTACAAGTGTCTGGATGTACTTTGCCCACTAGTCACCTGCTAAATGCACATTTGTTTAAAGGTTTGTGCCATAAACCTGGCCCATATACCTGCCTAGTTGTATATTACATGGACTATATGACAGAAGATTATTTCTTCATTGGATTTGCAATCTCTTTCTGATTCTGCTTTAGCTGCAAGTGGCCAGTGACCTGAAAATAATGTCTTTAACAAACCTATGTACATTTTTCAGCAAAGATCACTCAGTTTCCTTAATGACACCTTAACTTTTAATAATATCTTGAATGGATAGATTTGTATAGTAGTTTGTAAGGGAGATATGCACAATTTTTAACTAGCTTTATCAGGGGCATAACTAGACATTTGTAATTTGACCTTGCTTTCGGGTAGGATTGAGAAGTGTTCCCTAACATGCTTCAAAGTTTCATCATAGCACACTATGTACTTTACATAGTGCTCCAACAGGTTCCCTGTGAACGCTACAAGCAATGTCTAAATTGATGCGACTCAACCCTAAGCATGTGTCTACGGATTAATTCACTTACATTATTTTTGTAGTCCCCAGCATCAGAGAGTGTTTTCTAGGTTCTTAGTTGAATACCTGATTGTAATGCCATTTGTAGGAATCCTCAATTTACTTGCTGAAACACTTGACATTCTTGACAATTCTTGACAAATGTATAACCTTACATTCAGCTAAAGCAACATGTTTATTCAAAATGTGCTACATTCTTCTGATACAAATGTTCTGACAACCAACAGCAATATCCAGACAATTTTTGAAAATGTGGCACATCTACACATTACAGTTGTGCTAGGTCCAAATTTGGAGATATTTCCTATATACCCTATTATACCTCTTACAATGGAAAGGAAATTCATAAATGTACAGTTAAAAAGATGACTTGCTATGTTGATACTTAAAATGATACCATATCATGGTGTCTATTTACTATTTCAGCCTAGTGAACTTCTGTCTTCCTATTGATCTTCTGCACATGTGACGGTAAAATATCCGGGAATGCACAGTTCAGGGATGCAAAAAGCTCCAGCTGGATACAGTTAAGTACTTAGGAGTCTTGTGTGCGATCGGGTGCTGAACGCCATTCTGAGAACCCTTAGTAAATAATGCAACGAGATGGGATGTGAATAATGCAATGGCCATTTTACAGAGAAAATCGTTGTTTTCTCCATTTGTATAGCTCATCGCACCTATGAAAGAGACCGCCGATATATTTAATACAGGAAGGGAATGTTCTGCTTATTTATATATTTAATTAAGAGCAGGAAAAAACCCATTGTAAACTTTTATGTCACAATGAATGGTGTAATGTGTGCTAAACCACCATACGGTATTTTCTATATTAAACACATTTCATGCTGTTGGTTCATAAAAAGTATGTTGAGTCACTTTGTTTTGCCTAGTGAATATTACTAGAACTGGTTACTTTGCTGGTTAAGGACCATTGTATGTTACTTTATAAACTTAAAAAAGCAGCTAATAACATTTAGACAATTAATACAAAAAATAGTTTACATGAAAATGTACTTCTATATATTTTCATTTCACTTATCCCTTGCCCTTTATAGAGTAACTTAAGTAAAAAAAACAGTAGTTCATACTTGCCTTGTAAACACAGAGTTGATTGCTGCCACTAATGTCTGCACATAGTATAACATATTATTGTGTACTATCATAGCGCATACGAGTTAGGAGGAGGGTGCAGGGAAGCCAGAAGCTGGGCATTTCGTCCAGGGTAGCTTTGAGGCAAACTGGCTGCCAGGGGCAATTCTTTACAAAATAGTATGCCTGGCTATGTAAATGGGAGGATGTAGAGTCATTTAGGGCTTGAAACACAAACTGGCACCAGTTAGTATTGGTACCTATTCTCCAAGTCGCCTTGCATAGAAAATAGTTATTGGCATATAATAATAAAGACTTATTGTTCAGAATATTATACAGGGTTCCAATTGTACAGAAGCGTATATAGCCCCATTGAATAGCATATAATAGATCCCACACATTGTCCAGCATACACCGATAAGCCACAGCATTAAAACCACTGACAAGTAAAGTGAATTTCATTGATTATCTCCTGATAATCCCTGTCAACTGCCGAAAGCACCTACCATGGGCATGTGAGTGCCTGAACTGGACCATGAAGCATTAGGAGAAGGTGGCTTGGTCTAATAAATCATGTTTTCTTAAACATCATGTGGACGGTGGGGTGTGTGTGCATCATGTCACCAGGATGCACTATGGGAAGAAGGCAAGTCAGTGGAGGCATTGTGATGCTCTGGGCAATGTTCTGCTGGGTAATCTTGGGTCCTATCATTCATGTGAATGTTACTTTGACACGTACCACCTACCTAATCATTGTTGCAGACCAAGTCCGTGATAGCAGTGACCTCATTCAGCAGGATAATACACCCTGTCGCACTACAAATATTGTTCAGAAATGGTTTGAGGAACATGACGAAAAGTTCAAAGTGTTGACTTGGCTTCCATATTCCCCAGAACTCAATCCAATTGAGTATCTGTGGCATGTGCTGGAAAAACAAGTCCGAACCATGGCTGCCCCAACTCGCAACATACAGGACTTAAAGGATATGTTGTTAACGTCTTGGTGCCAGATACCGCAGGACACCTTCAGAGGTCTTGTGGAGTTCATGTCTCAACAGCATGAGGGGGACCTACACTAAATTAGACAGGTGGTTTTAATGTTGTAGCTGATCGGTGTATAATATAGATAAAATTAATAGCATTCAATAAATCTACTTGATTAGAAGCTGGACTAAACAGGAAAAACAGTCAGTTAAGTTAGGTGCTCTTTGGAAAACTATTTATTGATCATTGATTTCTGTTTTTATTAATTTTAGATGTTTTTCATATTTACTTAGCACAGTTATGGAGAGTATGTAGTAATAAGGGATCACGTGTATTGAATTCCAGTAGGAATTTATATACCTTTCATGTACTTCCACATAATCAATGATCTTTATTACTGGTCCCACTAAATAAGGTTTTGAATAGAACAAAATTGATTCTATAAGTGGAAGTACATGAAAGTCCCTACTGTAACAAAGTACACATTATTCTGTATTACTACATACTCTCTCTAACTATACTGAGTGAAACACATATACAGTGAATACATTTTTTTTCCATTAATTTCCAAACAACATACATACTGTGGCAAGAGCCCGCTACTGCAGAAGCACACGCGTACAACTTCTTCCTTTTTATGGTTCTTTATTGTCAGGATGGTAATAATGTTTTGACACCGTATACTTGCACAGCAATTATGGAGACCATCAACGCTTACTATACATAGTCCAGCTCTCTGTCCAGATCAGCCAGCTAGCCCAGCGTGGATCTCCCTGAACAATGAAACAAGCAGGGTTTTATACCTGACACTCCTCCCACAGGCCTAGCTTGATGGACAGGTGACACACCCACCTTCTCTTTAAAAGGAAACGCCCATCCCTGGCTCTGTTTAGACTGTCAGACCCACCCTGTCTGTTTGCTGAGAGGAAGCAGCTTTTAAATCATGTAAGTAAACCAATTTTAAACTACACATATGTTTTTACCTGGTTTAATCTCCACCTAGGTACATAACTGTGCCAATGTTTTACTCTACTTCCCTGCTTTCTCTGCATAGTGCCAGCTAAATGCCTCCTTTTGTTACAATACATACATATGGATGAGTTTATGTAGCGTGGGTCTTGATATCTATGTTTTTATATTCTTACCTTCTGACTCAAATAACACTCACTTTCTCATAATTTAGGTTTTAGTAATACAAAAATAATAGTTTTCCAAAGTGCACCTTAACTTAACCAACTGTTTTTTTTTTGTTTGATATATATCTTTTTCAGTTTGCTAGGTAACCTATATAAAACCTCACAAGGAGCCTACAGCAGAGGGGATTTTACTTGGAAAATTTACGAATAATAATTAGTCTGTGCGATTATACTAGTTTATTCAAGTAGTTGAATTAGAAGTTGTTCTTTTACAATTATTATTATTATTTATTCATTTATTTATAAGGCGCCTCAGATTCAGTAATGCCGGATACAGAAGCAAGTAACAAGTAGATGAGGTAATACATGTCAGCAGCACAGATAAGTGTGAGTAATGCTATGGGGACTCACAGAGTGCAGCAAAAGACATGAAGGGATGGGAGACAGACGTGGGACAATAGGTAGAGAGGACCCTGCCCGCAAGGGCTTACATTCTAAAGGGAGGGGTGTTGAGAGACAGTAGGACCAACTAGGATAAAAAATTTAGATAGCAGACAAGGAAGAAGAGGTGATGGATATAATGGTTAGGAGGTGGTAGGATAGGCGTGCTTGAAAAGGTGAGTTTTGAGTGAGCGTTTGAAGGACTGAAGGTTGGGGGGAGTCGAGTCAAACGGGGTAGGGAGTTTCAAAGATTAGGGGCAGCACGGCATAAGTCTTGGAGGTGAGCATGGGAGGAGGTAATGAGGGGTGAGTTGAGGCGGAGGTCAGAGGCGGAGCGGAGTGGCCGGGTAGGTATGTACCGTGAGACAAGGTCAGAGATGTAAGGAGGAGAAGTGTTGGTAAGGGCTTTGTAAGTAAGGGTAAGGAGCTTGAACTGATTTCTGAAATGGATAGGGAGCCAATGAGGGATTTAAACAGAGGTGAAGGGGAAGATGAGCCTAGCTGCAGCATTCGGTATGGATTGAAGGTCAGAAGTACGAGAGCAAGGAAGACCAGTGAGAAGGAGGTTGCAATAGTGGAGACGAAAAATGATGAGTGAATGGACCAGGATTTTGGTTGCTTCCTGAGAGAGGAAGACACGGATTTTCATAATGTTACGGAGGCAGAAGTGGCAGAATTTGGTGAGGGACTGGATATGAAGGGTAAAGCTGAGGGCTGAATCAAGTGTGACTTCAATGCAGCAGGCTTGGGTGACAGAAGAAAGAGTGATGTTGTCAACCAAGAGGGAGATATTGGGAGGGATAACAACATTGACAGGTGGAAAGATGATGAGCTCGGATTTGGAGATGTTGAGTTTCAGGAAGCGCTGTGACATCCAGGTAGTTCCAGCAGAGAGACAGCTAGATACCTGGGTTAGGACAGCGGGGGAGGGGTCATGGAAGAAAATATAGATTTGCGTGTCATCAGCATATAGGTGGTATTGGAGGCCAAATGATTGAATGAGTTTACCAAGAGAGGTGGCGTAGAGAGAGAAGAGCTGAGGGCCAAGGACAGAGCCTTATGGAACTCCAATAGAAAGGGGAAGAGGTGAGGAAGTGCCACAAACAGACACACTAAAAGAGCGCTAGAGATGTAGGAGGCTAACCAGGAGAGCACTGTTTCACGAAGACCTATGGAGTGAAGGGTGGTAAGAAGAAGAGAATGATTGACAGTGTCAAAAGCAGCAGAGAGGTCGAGGAGTACGAGAAGGGAGAAGTGACCATTGGACTTAGCTGAAAGCAAGTCATTTGTTACTTTAGGTTCAGTTGAGTGAAGGGGACGGAAGCCAGACTGGAGAGGGTCAAAAAGAGAGTGGGAATAGAGAAAGTGGGTAAGACGATTGAAGACAAGTTGTTCGAGAATTTTAGAAGCAAAGGGAAGCAGAGATATGGGGCGATAATTGGAGAGAGAAGATGGGTCAAGGGAAGGTTTCTTGAGAATAGGAGAGAAGAGAGCATGCTTGAAGACCAAGGTGAAGATACCAGCGGGGAGAGAGAGGTTAAAGAGGTGAGCAAGGCATTGGAAGAGAGGGAGCGGGGGATCTTGGAGGGGAAAGGATCAAGAGGACAGGTTGTAGAAGACGAGGAGGAGAAAAGAGAGAAGATCACAGTAACAGGTGGGTAGGAGCCAAGGGTGGCAGAGTGAGTGATGGACAGGTGAGGAGAGGCAAGTCTGACAAGAACATATATGAATGTGTATAGAGACAATTTTTTCTTTGAAGTAGGTTGCAAAGTCAAGAGCAGTGATGGACGAGGGGGGAAGAGGTGGGGGAGGATACAGTAGAGAATTAATGGTGGCAAAGGGACGTCAGGGTTTATTGGACAGGGAGGAGATGAGGCATGTGAAATAGGTTTGTTTGGCAAGAGAGAGGGCAGAATAGTAGGAGGAAAAGATGAATTAATAGTGGGTGAAATCAGCAATGGAGAGGAATTTCCTCCATTGGCATTCAGAGGAGAGGGAGCACTTTTGGAGGAGACGAGTAAGGGGATAGTGCCAGGGTTGGGGTTTAGATTGGCCGGGACAAAGGGGGGTAGCAGGGGCAGCAGTATCAAGGGCAACAGAGAGTGTGGTGTTGTAAAGAGAGACAGCAAAAAGAGCATATGCTGATATTATATGCTACTGTTCATACCTGATCCCTTAGGGTAACAAGTACTAAAAAGTGTTATGGTGGTTTTTAGGTGCCCCTTCATAGGGAGCATGTGAGGTGCAATATACTCTTTAGGTCCGAGTCATTAAGGAAAGGCAGAAAAAGGAGTACATTTTCTCCGGGCAAACCATGTTGCAATGCAAGGGATGCAAATTAGTTTAATATTTTGCACATAAATTATTAACTGTCTGTTTTTCAATTTAGCACACAAATACTTGATAGTTTTATTTTTACACTGAAATTGAAAGTTGATCTAGGACATGTCCTACCCCAACTATAAATCTGTCCCCACATTTTAAATTTCACTTCCTCTCCAATTTAACATGGTTTTGCCCAGGTGCAAAGTTACTCCTCTTTTATGCTTTGCTCTGCTTAATAACTCAAGACCTTGGTCTCTACGCTGTTTGGGCCTACTTGCCTCATGTCTTTCCCACCCGCAATATTAGTCTATGCCCAATATGTTACACTAGCTTGTGCCTGATATGGTTTACCTACCGTTGCCCATTATGTTAAACCTACCTAATTATACAAGTATATGTGCTCCTGTATTCCTGAGAAAATAGATAATGGCAACATTAAAACATAAAAGCAACATTAGTTCAGCAGAGAAGAAGGAGATGTGGAGGAGGTCCCTTCTCAAAATATAATAACACAATATTTAAAATGAATAAAAACAACAACAAAGAAGCACAGTGTCACTGCAAAGAAAATCACTGCAAGTTATACTGCATATCCCACTTTTCGGCATGAACAAATTTACCTTGTGCACAGAAGGGCTCATTTAAATGAGCCTTAGTAATCTGCTGTTCATTTTATCTATAATTCTCTGGTTGCTGCAATCTGGGCTTCAATTACAATTAATGTTAATAACACATATATAACAATAGTTATTAAGTTCAGCCCAAGGTACTGAATGAATTTTCCATTACTACTAAGCACTGCTATAAGCGTTTAGATGCTCAGTTTGGCTACTTATTGATCTTGACCCTCCCACTTCAAACATGGGCACAAAGGTCCTTGTTCATGAAGGAACGTAAATGCCAACACGTTCCATATTTTGCGTAAAATTGCTCTGTGTATGCCCAGAAACTGTCTTTATGCCAGTGAATGCAGCAACGTAGCCAACGTACAGTAAAGGGTGTGCCAAGTTCGTGCGCACACAACAACTTCCGATTCAAGCTTTGGGCATCTCTGTCTTATCACTTGCACTATCAGGAGCAGCTGTAAACATGCATATTATGTACAGTAGACATTCATAACATCCTCTTAAATGTATTTTATTTGGGAGATGAAAATAAAAAAAAAACTTTAAACAAAAAGAAATGTTTTGTCATTAATGACTATATTCTTAACTATATTATTAACAGGGGACATTAATAGTTTAGGATGTATTCTGCAATGTATTGTCTGTTAGACCAGAGTGCACCTAGACCCATAGTCAGCAACAGACATACTATATAAACAAAAGTATTTGGCCACACCTGTTAATTATTACATTGAGGTGTTTCGATCAGACCCGTTGCCAGAGGTGTATGAAACAATCACCTAGCCATGCAGTCTCCATTTGCAAACATTTGTGATACAAAATGGGTCGTTCTGAAGAGTTTAGTGACTTCAAGCGTGGTACTGTGATAGGATGCGACGTTTGCAATAAGACGGCTTGTGAAATGTCATCGCTGCTGGATATTCCATGGTCAACTGTAAGTGATATTATTAGAAGGGGGAAGCATTTAGGAACAACAGCAACTCCGCCACGAAGCGGAAAACTATGTAAAATCATAGAGTGGGGTCAACGACTGCTAAGGTGCATGGTGCGTAAAAGTCGTCAACATTCTGCTGATTCCATAGCTGAAGAGTTCTGAACTTCCACTGGTATTAATGTAAGCACAAAAACTGCGCGCCAGGAGCTTAATGGAATGGGTTTCCATGGCCAAGCAGCTGTACGCAAGCCTCGCATCACCAAGACCAAGGCCAAGCGTCGGATTGAGTGGTGTAAAGCATACCGACACTGGACTGTGGAGCAGATGAAACTTCTGTGGAGTGACAAATTACGCTTCTCTTTTTGGCAGTCTGATGGGAGAGACTGGATTTGTCCACCTTTTGTATTTAGATGTAGAGGGTCATTTTAAGTAATGGAATCCTCTGGCTGCTATAGCTGGTAATTGTTAGGAACCCCTCCAGCCAGCACAACACCACCCGGAGTCTGCTCCGAAAGTCTGGTATTCACTGTTGCCCCTAGTGGTGGGGACAGACTTGGCCACAGACAAACGGAGGGTTGTTTAATGTGTACCAGCTGTGGAGAACCCAGGAACAGAGAGTTATGGCAGACAGCGTATCCAGAGAACAAGCCAAGGTCAGGGTTTCACTTGCTTGGTAGAATAGTCAGAAAACACGCCAAAGCTCGAGGTCACAAGCAAATCAGCAGATCCAAAGTTCAAGCCAGAAGGTCAAGGGCACAGGCAAAAAGGCAAATCCAAGCTGCAGGCAGGGGTCATACACGGCAAACGGAAGTCCAAAGGTTTTCACACCAACAGCACAATAGCAGGCAGCAAACAGAAGTCTGGAAGCTATAACTGGCAGGGAGGCTAAGCCCTCCCTGCCTTAAATACAGAAATGAACCCATGAGAGCCTAGCTCTCTAATTGCAGTCAGACTGGCCACTGATTAATTAATTAATTAGCCCGCAGGCTTGCTAGCATGCTGCGCACGCGCCTGCCTGCCCCATAGTGCCGGGACGCGGCGCTGAACTACTTAGTGTCCGACCGTTGCTACGGCAACGGTCGGGCTGGCCCCGGAAGAGACGTCCCGGTCGTCATAGCGACGTTCGGGACGCAGATGAGAGAACAGTACTCCCCCCTTGAGGAGGGTTCAAGGCACCCCGACATCCAGGTTTTCCAGGAAATTGTTTGAAGAATTCCTCAATGAGTTTGCGGGCGTGCAGGCGTCTCCATGGAATCCAGGATCGTTCCTCCGGACCACGATCTTTCCACTGAACTAAGAAATGGATTTGCCCCTGGACCTTTTTGGAGTCCAGAATCTTCTCCACCACGTATTTCTTGTGGACTTTCGGAATGACAGGCTGAGACTTTCGTAAGTAACGGAGCCTAGACTTGTGTGCAGGAATAGCAGGCTTCAGAAGAGAACAGTGGAAGGTGTTCGGCATCCTAAGTGAACAAGTGTCACGGCTATGGATATTTTGAGGATCCCCAACCTCTACCAAGGTGGTAAAAGCAGAGGATGGTGGAGACAGAATCCGCTGGGGTTGATAGTTCAACTTGAGAGAAGCACAAGGAACGATACACAGACGATGATATAGTGTTGCAATTAGTATATTGATAGATGATTCAGCAACAGTAGATGACAGATGTAAAATATATATAAATACAACTCAGTTGGGCTGAGTACACGGCAGTTCATAAAACAATACAATTACAGCAGTACAGCAGTTACAGATGGTAACCATTAGCAATGGCATGTATTGGCAGAAACAGTTCAACGCTGAGATAATGATATAGAACACTTGAACCTTCAGAACACACTCAGCAGTAAAGGAGAATCACTGACACAGCTGAAAGTCCAATATGAGTAGTAAATAGACTTGGCTGATCCAGATGAAAGTATGATTCACTTTAGCAGATGGTACAGGTAACATAATGGTTCAAACAGCGGAACAGGAGATGTTAAAGCAGTCCAAAAACTTGGACAATCAGGAAACATGCAATTGAATGTTGCTTAGAAGTACAGCGTGGCAATAATAGTCCAACCATGCGTAACACTAGGAGTCACATACAATCCCAGTTCAACAAAAGGCGAGAGTTCATCATTAAACAGGATACAGCTGACAATGCACACAACTTGAATAACGGAACTGGCTACTAGCTCGGCAATATATATTCAGTAAACAGTCCAGCAACTAATAATCAGCAGAGTGGTAATATAGCCATGCCAGACATAGAACCACAGATGACAAGAACTTCATTGTAGTTCAATGAAGAATACAGTCAGCCGGGCCAAGAGATAGTTGAGCCAAATAGGAGTGCAGATGTAGTAGGCAACTCACGAGACAGTTCGGTGTGCAGATGGATATCAACGAATGATATCAGCTTGTAAATGATCACGAAGTGGTAAACAGCGGAGCCGATGAGAAAGGTGATGACCAGCAGAACTCGGCAACAGATAACATCCAGGAGATAGTCACGAAGTCAGATATGCCGCCAGAACCCACGGCAGTGTGAGTAACATGAAGATCAGGCAATGAGTCCCTGATCCCAGAAGGTTGAAATAGTCTTCAGGAACCAATAAGCTTCAGAAGGAGGTCCCAATCAGGATAACATAAAACAGCTGTCACGATTCAGGAGTATTTCTTACTGGTTTTGGCACTACTCACCAAAGAGGCGTGGAGTCTAACGTGTTCCAGGTCTTCACCAGGAACCCCCGCAAGGAAGTATGGTCTTAGCTGCGGGAACACGCAGGTCGCGGTCCTCAGAGGGAGCAAACAGTGAATCGATAGGATGGAAGCGGTGTCAGGCAGGCCGGGTCAGAACCGAGAGATCAGTAGATGCCACAGGGGAAATCCAATGTCCGTAGTCAGGAGCAAGCCGGGTCAGGTATCAGGAGCGCAGAAGAATGGTCACACTAGCCGAGGTCAATTCACAGGCGAGCACAGAATAGGAATGGTCAGGAAAAAGTAATACACAGGAGTCACAGATATGAAGTCACAGGAACGTTGGAGCAAGGATATGACCTAATACTCTGGCACTCATCATGTGCCAGAGTCTGCTTTATATATGGGACACAGGGGGCAGGACTACCTACGGCGGTGGTGGCGCTGAACACCACCGCCGGATACTGAGGATTGCTAGGCAACGGGACGTGCAGCTGCCGGGAACCGGCCGTCTATTGTTGGAAGAGAGCGCCCGTCCCTGTGCGGAGGAAGAGACACAGGGACGGCGCGTGACAGTACCTCCTCTCTCTATTTGTCGGATTGATCTCTCTTTGAGAAATTGTTTCAATAGACGTGGTGCGTGGAGATCCTCCTTATTCACCCAGGATCTCTCTTCTGGCCCGAAACCTTTCCAGTGAACCAAGAACTGATGCCGTCCGTGAAGGATACGGAAATCCAAGATGCGACTGACTTCAAATTCTTCGCCTACAGCTGTCTGAATAGGAGCAGGAGGACGGGGCGACCGATAAAACTTATTAAGGATTGATGGTTTGAGGAGAGACACATGAAACACATTGTGAATCCTTAGAGAGGGAGGCAGCCGGAGTCTATACGTCACAGGGTTGATAACGTGTGATAGGGAAAGGGCCAATATAATGTGGAGCCAATTTTTGAGAGGGTACTCGGAGTTTGAGGTTGCGAGTAGACAACCAAACCTTGTCATGGATCTGAAGCAAGGGAATATTTCTTCTATGACGATTAGCAGCTTGCTTATTATGTTGGGAAGTCTCCTGGAGCTTGTTTTTAGTTTTTTCCCAAATGCGAGAGAAGTCCCGAGTTAGAATATCAGCAGCAGGAACTGGAGATGGAATATGACTGGAGAAGTTAGGGAGGGTGGGCTGGGTTTCATAAACGACATAGAAGGGAGAGGAACCTGAGGATTCGTGATGATGAAAGTTATGCGCGAATTCTGCCCAGGGTAGGAGACTAGACCATTTGGATTGGTTCTATGAAGAAAAACATCGCAGAAAGACCTCCAGGTCTTGGTTAACACGCTCTGTCTGGCCATTGGTTTGAGGATGATAGCCAGAAGAATATTTGAGTTCAGAACCGAGTATCTTGCAAAAGGCCTTCCAGAACTGTGACACGAATTGGACTCCACGATCCGAGATGATTTCATGAGGACAGCCATTGAGCCTAAAGATCTCTTTGATGAAGATAGTAGCCAATTGAGATGCAGATGGAGGAGCAACCAGGGGCACGAAATGGGCCATCTTAGAGAATCTGTCCACCACAACCCAGATAGTAGTAAACCCGTCGCTAATAGAGAGATGAAATCCATCAATATGCTTTGCCATGGAAGATCAGGAATAGGAAGTGGTTGCAAAAGACCAGAAGGTGCTGACCTCGGATTCTTACAACGGGCACAAGTTGCACAGGAAGCCACGAATTCTCGAACATCGGAATGAAAGGTTGGCCACCAGAATCGTTGCCGTAGAAATTGATATGTCTTCTTGACAACAGCATGTCCAGATAGTTTGGAGGAGTGTGCCCACCGTAGAGCTTTGGGTCGTAAATCCGTTTCCAAGTAGGAACAACCTCTGGGGGGTGTTCTAGCAGAGGCCCCGTTAAGGGCAATGATACTGGTGGGAGAGATGATGGGAAGAAGCTCCGAGGGAGAACATAGGTCAGAATTGTCGAATGAACGAGAGAGAGTATCTGCCCGCACATTTTTGGAACCAGAATAGTATGTCAGGACTAGATTAAAACGAGAGAAGAAGGATGGCCATCGTGCCTGACGTGGGTTAAGACACCGTGCTTCACTAATGAAGAGCATATTTTTGTGGTCCGTAAAGACTGTCACAGGATGGCGGGAGCCCTCCAGGAGATGGTGCCACTCCTCCAGGGCAGATTTGATCGCGAGGAGCTCCTTGTCGCCAATGCCGGAATTCTTTTCATGACTAAGAAACTTTTTAGAGAAGAACCCACAGGGGAGATGCGGACTAAGTCCGGATTTCTGGAACAGGACTGCCCCTATACCAACAGCGGATGCATCCACTTCAAGAAAAAAGGGTTTTAGTTGGCCCGGTTGTGAGAGCACGGGGGCAGACGTAAAGGCTAGTTTCAGCCAGTCGAAGGCCTCTAAGGCGTCAGGAGGCCAATTTTTAGGATCAGCCGATTTTCGAGTCAGGGCAGTTATTGGAGCGATTACAGAGGAAAAGTTCTTGATGAACTGCCTGTAGTAGTTGGTAAACCCAATAAATCTTTGGATGGCTTTGGTGCCCTGGGGACGAGGCCAACTAGTAACGGCTGATACATTTTGTGGATCCATGCGCAATCCAGAGCCTGAAACGATGTATCCAAGAAAAGGGATCTGTTTGACCTCGAAGATACATTTTTCTAGTTTGCAGTACAGTTGGTGGGTGCGTAAATGTGATAAGACCTCCTTCACATGACCCCGATGGGAAATTATATCTTGTGAGAATATCTGGGTATCGTCCAAATAGACAACAACAAAACGATATAAGACGTCTTGGAAGACCTCATTGACAAAGGACTGGAAGACTGCGGGGGCGTTACAAAGCCCAAAGGGTATCACAAGGTATTCGAAGTGTCCGTCTCGCGTATTGAACGCAGTCTTCCATTCGTCTTCTTGACGAATACGCACAAGATTGTAGGCCCCTCGTAAGTCCAGTTTGGAAAAGACTTGAGCTCCGCTGATTTTATCAAACAGATCAGTAATGAGGGGTAATGGATAGAGGTTCTTGATGGTAATTTTGTTCAGTTGTCGGTAATTGATACAGGGGTGAAGGCCCCCATCCTTCTTTTTAACGAAGAAGAATCCTGCGCCAGCTGGGGACGAAGATTTTCGGATGAATCCCCGGGATAAATTCTCGGAAATGTATTGTGACATGGCTTGACTCTCGGGTAAAGATAAGAGATAAGTCCTGCCACAGGGAATCTGTTTGCCCGGAATCAGTTCAATCGGGCAATCCCAAGGGCGATGAGGCGGCAGGATCTCCGATCTCTTCTTGGAAAAGACGTCTTTGAAGGCCTGATAGGCCGATGGAAGGGTAGTCTCTTCTGGAACGGTGCGAGTAATACAGACTTGTGGACGAGGGGAGGAGAAGCACTTGTTATGACAATGCGGACCCCAGAAGATAACTTCAGCTCGGACCCAGTTGAGTTGAGGAGAATGGGTTCGAAGCCAAGGAAGGCCCAGAATTAGAGGATTCACAGATTGTGGTAACACAAGGAATTGGATCCACTCTTGATGTAAGGCCCCTACCAATAGCTGAACCGCACTCGTGATGCTGGAGATGATACCGTTGCTGACGCGGTTACCATCCACGGCTGTGAGTGTAAGCGGTTGAGGCAGATCTTGAATGGGAAATCGGAGCTGTGAGGCAAGAGAGGCCGAGATGAAATTCCCTGCGGCACCGGAATCCACGAAGGCAAGGGTTTTCTGGAGTCCTTTAGTGGTCATAAGCTGGACGGGCATCAGGAACTCGGGATCAGAGGTAGAATAGAGAGTGGAAACGGCAACTCCTAGGGCGGCCTCCCTTTTACCGTCTAGGAGGAGGCGTTTCCCAGTCTCCTAGGGCAAAGACTTAATACATGACCAGCTTCTCCACAGTATAAACATAATTTCTGCTTGAACCGTCTCTCGCGTTCTTCAGGCGTCAATCTTGAACGGCCAAGCTGCATAGGCTCTACCGTGGAAGATAGGGGATTTTGAAATTGGGGGGCCATTCGAGGAGTACGTCTAGTAAAGGATCTCTCTGAAGTTCTCTCCCTGAAGCGAAGATCAACCCTGATACATAGAGAAATAAGAGAGTCCAGTTCCGAGGGGAGTTCTCTAGTGACAAGTTCATCTTTGATTGGGTCAGTAAGACACTGCCAGAAGGTGGCAATGAGGGCCTCATTATTCCACCGAAGCTCAGAAGATAGGGTGCGGAATTGTACCGCATATTGGCCGACAGACATGGAACCTTGCCGGAGATTTAGGAGACTGGAAGCAGCAGACGAAACCCGACCTGGTTCATCGAAAACTCTTCGGAACATGTCAATAAAAGTAGCCGAACTCTCCAGCAAAGGGTCATTGCGCTCCCATAGCGGTGAAGCCCAGGCCAAGGCTTGCCCACTGAGAAGAGATATTATAAAGGCCACCTTGGTATGCTCAGAGGAGAAGGCTGAAGAGTTGCACTCAAAGTGGATGGCGCACTGGTTGAGGAACCCTCTGCACCTCTTTGGATCTCCATCATACTTCTCCGGAGCAGGAATTCTAAGCCCGATAGACGAAGTCAGGGAGGAAGATGGAGCTACTGCGGCAGCAGCAGAGGGAGAGGGAGCAACGGAGGGTTCAGCCGGAGGGGGTTGGACCGCCTGCAAGGTGTCTAGCTGTGACATAATTCCTTGGACACACTGGAGTAAACGAGCTTGGTCCAGATGGATGAGGAGATCCCGAGCTGAGGGCTCACCTGTTCCATCTGTCATGGCCAGAGTATACTGTCACTATTCAGGAGTATTTCTTACTGGTTTTGGCACTACTCACCAAAGAGGCGCGGAGTCTAACGTGTTCCAGGTCTTCACCAGGAACCCCTGCAAGGAAGTATGGTCTTAGCTGCGGGAACACGCAGGTTGCGGTCTTCAGAGGGAGCAACCAGTGAAGTGATAGGATGGAAGCGGTGTCAGGCAGGCCGGGTCAAAACCGAGAGATCAGTAGATGCCACAGGGGAAATCCAATGTCCGTAGTCAGGAGCAAGCCGGGTCAGGTATCAGGAGCGCAAAAGAATGGTCACACTAGCCGAGGTCAATTCACAGGGAGCACAGAATAGGAATGGTCAGGAACGAGCCGGGTAATACACAGGATTCACAGATATGAAGTCACAGGAACGCTGGAGCAAGGATATGACCTAATACTCTGGCACTCATCATGTGCCAGAGTCTGCTTTATATATGGGACACAGGGGGCAGGACTACCTATGGCAGTGGTAACGCTGAACACCACCGCCGGATACTGAGGATCGCGTCCCGTTGCTAGGCAACGGGACGCACAGCTGCCGGGAACCGGAAGTGATGGCCGGTTGCCTAGCCGGCCTGTTGGAAGAGAGCGCCCGTCCCTGTGCGGAGGAAGAGACACAGGGAAGGCGCGTGACAACAGCCATGGAAAGGTAGGGACTCTGAAGCAAAAGACAAGCACCAACATAGTTCCTTAAAGGGCAAGTCACACGCTAGCACCTAGCTATGGGACGACTCTTGTTTTGAGTTGAAACGCGTTGGACTGTTAGGTGTAAGCGGGACCTCTTGATCCTGTGGATCGGATTACATCTTTAGACACTTTCTATATGTGATCATCCTGGAGAAATCTGGTATGAGTTTCTATATTACCATTGCTTCAGAGAGAATTGGTTTTAATGTTTTATTATCATATGATGTCTCTGGTATGAGATAGATGTTTTTTAAAAAATTTGAGTTTGTCAATTTTTTTTTTGTTTTGCTATATATACTGAGGAACCCCTCTGAATCGATGTGGAGGAGAAATCTGTGGAGGATATTTAGAAAGGCTTGATTACACTGAGGAGCTCGTAAGCATACATCCTTTGGGGGATATGTGAATACATCACAAGTATTATTGGTGTGATTTCGTTTATTCATCACAGGGTGGAAGATTACGTCTTTCTGGGAACTATTTGGATTATCTATCATAAGTGTTGTGAACATATTACACTATTTTCTCCTTTTTGTTTGTTTTTTTCTTTATTTTATGAGTATTGCCATCAGACCATATGAGCAAGGAGATCTATTGCGATCCCGTTTGAGAAAGGGGTTTGAGAGAGAACTTATAAGGAATTCATCACCTCAATATATGTGAATAAGGTGCGCGCCTGTTGTATATGTGTTTGTGATGCACCGGTACAAAAAGACGCCCCGCAGGTATTTCAGCAGGGGCTATCTTTTGAAACTGACGTACCATGTTTCCTAAGTCTTGAGTCAACCCCGGCATGAATGATAGAAGTCGGAATTATAGGTGGAGGTTCACCAGTGGGTAGTTGATACGGTAGAAAGCTCCTGGACAAAGCATCCGCCTTAGTATTCCTAAAACCAGGTCTGTAGGTTAGGACAAAATTGAAACAGGTAAAGAATAAGGCCTATCGAGCTTGTCTGGAGTTTTACCGTTTGGCAGACTCAATGTACAACAGGTTTTTATGATCAGTGAAGACTGAAATCGTATGCACTGCTCCCTCAAGCCAGTGACGCCACTCCTCGAATGCCCACTTGATTGCCAGGAGTTCCCGATTGCCCACATCGTAGTTGACTTCAGCAACAGAAAACTTGCGTGAAAAGAAGGCACAGGTATGCACTTTATGATCACCAGGGTCCCTCTAGGATAAGAGAGCACCAGCGCCTACTTCCGAGGCATCCACTTCCAGAATAAATGGCAACTGCGTATTAGGATGCTTGAGATTCGGAGCAGTAGTGAACGCATTCTTAAGAGCTTCGAACGATGCAATGGCCTCTGGTGACCAATTACTGGGATCCACCACTTTGCGGGTAAGAGCAGTGATGGGAGCCTCTAAATCGGAAAAAGCCTGAATAAATCTCTGATAGTAATTTGCAAAGCGCAGGAATCTTTGAATTGCTTTCAGATTCGTGGGACGTACCCACTCCAGGATGGCTTGGACTTTACAAGAATCCATAGAAAATCAATCGGGGGAGATTACGTATCCTAGAAACGACACTTTTTTGACATCGAATTCACACTTTTCCAGTTTGGCGAAAAGATGATGCTCTCTGAGCTTAAGCAGAACTTGTTTGACATGATTACAATGTTGAGGGAGAGACTGAGAATATATCAGGATATTATCCAGATATACTACAACGAAATGACCCAGGAAATCACGGAGAACCTCGTTAATGAGATCCTGGAAGACTGCAAGCGCATTACAAAGGCCGAAGGGCATGACAAAATACTCATAATGGACAGATTGAGTGTTGAAGGCCGTCTTCCACTCATCGCCCTCCCTGATGCGAATGAGATTGTAAGCGCCACGAAGATCAATCTTGGTGTATATGGTAGCATCCCTCAGCTGGTTAAACAGGACAGAGATGAGCGGAAGCGGATATGTGTTTTTGATGGTGATCTTGTTCAGACCACGAAAGTCGATACACGGACGTAGACTACCGTCCTTTTTGGACACGAAAAAACACCCAGCTCCTACAGGAGACTATAAAGGTCTGATGAAACCTTTCTGCAAGTTTTCCTTTACATAATCTTGCATTGCCTTAGTCTCAGGGCCAGAAAGGGAGTATAATCTTCCTTTGGGCAACTTGGATCCTGGAAGTAAATCAATGGCACAAACGAAGTCTCTATACGGGGGTAGAGAATCAGCCGCCTTCTTGGAAAACACATCCTGGAATTCACGATAAGCAGAAGGCAGTTGTTCCGGTAGCGGCTGCAGAAGCCGAAGAGACATGGCCAAACAGCTTTGAGTACAGTGGGTACTCCAATGAATAATTTCTCCAAGATTCCAGTGAATTACTGGGTTATGGAGATGGAGCCAGGGATGACCCAGAATTAGTGGAATGGAAGGGAAATCAATAAGGAGAAGAGACAGGGTTTCAGAATGAAGAGACCCAACTGTAAGTTGTAATGACGGAGTCGTGAAGGAAATCCTGCTTCCGTGTAAGGGACCCCCATTTAAACCACAGACGGTGATAGCAGAATTCCTTTTCACTAAAGGGATAGCAATGGACTTGGCAAAACTGATATCCAAAAAGTTCCCTGCGGCACCGCTATCGATAAATACAGAGATGGCAGAGGAGTGTGATCCACAGGAAAGATGAGCGGGAACTAGTAATGCAGGGAGGTAGGTGAAGGATACTGTACCAGGGAATCCTTTATTTGTTCCGACAACCCCAATACGGAACTGGCTGCGCAAAGCTTGGTCATTCCACTCACTGTCAGTGGACCAGCGCCGGAATTCGGCAGCGTATTCTTCCGCAGAATGTCGGCCTTGCTTTAGGGATCTGAGGTGGGCCTCAGCGGAGGCTTCCCGATCTGGGTCATCATACAGGAGGCCTAGGGCTCTGAAAAAAGAATCCACAGACCTCAGCGAAGGACTGTCGGAAGGCAAGCTGAAGGCCCAGGACTGCGGGTCCCCCTAAAGCAACGAAATCACTATACCCACTCTTTTTTGTTCAGAGCTGGAGGAGCGGGGTCGGAGACGGAAGTAAAGTTTACAACTCTCCTTAAAGTTACGGAAGAGACTTCTGTCCCCAGAGAATCGATCCGGCAAGTTCAGCTTGGGCTCCACGTTAGGAGCTGACGGGTTCTGCTGAACTTGGACTTGCACAGCTCTGGTGGCCTCTTCCTGAGCAGATAAACATTGAACAAAGTTTTGGACCACTTGGGAGATGGACTGCATCTGACCTGCCAGAACTTGGGCTGGAGAAAGGTTCGCCCCGCTCTCATCCATGGAAGCGAATACTCCAGAAGTTTATGGCCGGTTATAATGTTAGGAACCCCTTCAGCCAGCACAACACCACCCGGAGTCTGCTCCGAAACGCTGAAATTCACTGTTGCCCCTAGTGGTAGGGACAGACTTGTCCGCAGACCAACGGAGGGTCGTGTAATGTGTACCGGCTGTGGAGAACCCAGGAACAGAGAGTTATGGCAGACAGCGTATCCAGAGAACAAGCCGAGGTCAGGGGTCACTTGCTTGGTAGAATATTCAGAAAACACGCCAAGGGTCGGGGTCACGAGCAAATCAGAGGAATCCAAAGTTCAAGCCAGAAGGTCAAGGGCACAGGCAAAAGGCAAATCCAAGGTGCAGGCAGGGGTCATACACGGCAAACGGAAGTCCAAAGGTTTTCACACCAACAGCACAATAGCAGGCAGCAAACAGAAGTCTGGAAGCTATAACCGGCAGGGAGGCTAAGCCCTCCCTGCCTTAAATACAGAAATGAACCAATGAGAGCCTAGCTCTCTAATTACAGTCAGACTGGAAACTGATTAATTAATTAATTAGCCCGCAGGCTTGCTAGCAAACTGCGCACGCGCCCGGCTGTCCGATAGTGCCGGGACGCGGCGCTGAATTACTTAGCATCCAACCGTTGCGCAACGGTCGGGCTGGCCCCAGAAGTGATGTCCTGGTCGTCATAGCGACGGCCGGGACGCAGATGAGAGAGTCGCGGCGGCTGGGCACCGCCACGGCTCGTAACAGTAATAAAAAATCTCTTGCAGAATGGATCTAATGCTTACCATGGACTGAAAATGTTGCTTAAACACCATGGGCCTCATTCATTAACGCCCACAAAATGAACGTATTAGGCCTGATTCATTAAGGAAAGTAAGGGGGGGGGGGAATTTCGCCTGGACAAAACCATGTTACAATGCAAAGGGTGCAAATGAATTTATTGTTTTGCACATAAGATAATACTGTCTGTTTTTTCATACAGTACACAAATACTTGATAGCTTAATTTGTACAGTGAAATTTAAAGGTGATCTAGGACATGCTCTACCCCAACTATAAGTCTGTCCCCTTGACCTTCAATGGAACATGGTTTTGTCCAGGTGCAAAGTTACTCCCTTTTTTTGCTTTTCTTTCTTTAATGAATCAGGCACATTGTTCATATTTTTAAAAACGCAAGTAAATCAGGCTTTTGCACGCCCGTATTCAACTAAAAGCAGAACTAAATAAACCTCTCTTGCTGAATACAGGTCTAGGTACACTCTGCATGCTTGCCGTATTCAGATACAATACACTGCAAGATACGTGCAACACATATGTGGTATATAAAGGCCCAGCAGAAAAAATATTATTGTCACCTGGAAACCTATTCTGAGCTAATATAACATGAAAGTGAAAGAGAACACAATTTTCCTGACACACCATTCCACTTTAAAAATGCAACGTTGCATGCAGTGATTTGACAATCGAATACCTATGGTGTGACACAGGAACAGAGTTTCTCATTTACTTTTATGTTACTCTAACTGAGCATGCAGTATCCACGTCTCCTCGTCAGAAAGTCAGACATTGTCATTAGTGTCGCTATGATCTTGTTGCAATGGTAGTCATCATCGTTTCACACCCCACCCTCTGACACTGCCCAGATGGTGATATCAGGCATTTTAAGAGCTAAGGCGCCCTTGTAAGACAGCAGAACTACAGTCCATATAAACTATACTTGCAAGCATATTAGAGTGTTTCAGTACTGTAGATTATACATGCCAACTTTTAAGATTTCTCCCCCAGGAGATCCAGGGTAGAAGTCATGTGACATGGGGTAGGAGGAGGGCGTACTGTAATAGCCCTGCCCCCACTATAAAAAGCCAGAATTTACTGCATTGAATTGAGGGGGCGGGGCTTAATTATATTATTAAGCCCTCCTCCCCCCACCTCCATTCACTGCCGTGAATTTCGGCATATGCGGGAGCTTTGTCTACTTTTCGCAGAGTCCATGAGGACTCCCCAAAATTCGGGAGCCTCCCGGGAATTCCGGGAGAGTAGGCAAGTATTCTGTAGATCACTGCATGTTCCTAATTTAAAATGCAGTTTGTTTTACATCATTTGTGGGTGGGATTTTTGTGCTGTTTTTGACATGAATATAACAGCTTTGTGGATGTACATATTTTTTGGCTGAATAATCGACAACTGCTGAAACTAGAAATGTGCATTTTTATGCCTAATGGTGCCCAATATTGCAAAATTAAAATGGTGGCTTTATGAACCTGATATTTAATTGAGAAAAAGTATGTTGATTACAGAAACTTGGAGGAGTGCCTGTTACTGGCAAGCAGCCTTCCAGGTTATTAAGGCTGTTTTTTATGCCTGTTAGAGGTGATAAAACTTTCAGTGGGCACTGATGTGTGCTTCCAGGTGAAAACATAGTGTGCGACGGACAGTTGGAATCTAATGTGTTAATGATACCAAAGATCAGTACTGACAGCAAAATAGTTGTGGTGAAATCTCAAATGACTGAAATGCATATATTTTAATTTTATAGGTGCACATATATGGGCAAATCTCATAAGCCAACTAAAGGGCATAAGGAGGTTTATTTTTCCAGTGCCCTTAACTGTTACAATAGTAGGAGAAATGAAACAAGGGTGCATGATATTATTTTGTTCTTCTGCATGTCACTCTCTGCATCTGCCATGGAATTG
Organism: Mixophyes fleayi; assembly: GCF_038048845.1. Lineage (NCBI taxonomy): Eukaryota > Metazoa > Chordata > Amphibia > Anura > Limnodynastidae > Mixophyes > Mixophyes fleayi. The sequence goes on from NC_134410.1 coordinate 81,922,379, forward strand.
TACCATGAAAAAAGACTACCTATTGTGCTTTTGAGCATGTACATATTATTGTGCTTATTTGGTGACATGTCTGTGTATCATAGTCTTTCTGTACTTTTCTTTTGCATGTATTTCACTAAAATAAAATTTGGTGTAACTGAGTGTTGAATGTGTGATAGGCAGTGGTTAAAAAGACACAGAAGAAATCTATATATGGGTAGGGTCCTTGTGTAAATTTTGAAATATCCGAATAGTTAAGCCATTATGTATAATTTATTGCTATAACTAAGTGATATCCTTTACTCGGTGTCATGTGATATTGTAGACACTGAAAAATGCAGTAATCATGCAGTTAATATCTATATTATATACTAATTTGTGTGCTTAACTAGTAAAACTGCTATCTGTTTACAGTGACTTTTCACACACCAGTTTTCCAACTATGACGCACGTCAGGGTAGCCACCCCTTGTAAATATTTTTTATTGACAATTCTATAAGGATTTACTGATGGATGATTTTTTTATTGACATTTTTATGTTCTTAAAAATATTTCTCCTAAGTGAAGGTAATAACAAGATCAAGAGAAGAAGCAATATCAGGGAACATAAAAAGTGGGCTTATATAAGTATGCAGTAAAGGGCATTTATGAGAATGGGAATAATACAGATGGCAGTAACTCTACGGAGCATTGTTTTGTACTGTGTGAACAGCTGGGTAGGTCAGGGCATTCTTGTTAAAGGTGGGTTACCTACAGTCATGCAACTGTTTCAATGGCCAAATGCAAAATTGAGATGGCACATTGAGAGAGGCATTCCCAGGTTTTTTGCTGTCCATAGAGACTTTCTGAATTTGAAAAACCACCCAACTTTTGCACCTCCTCTGAGGTAGAAGTGGCTTAGTGGTTAGCACTTCTGTCTCACAGCACATGGATCACAAGGATCATGAGTTCGAGTCCCGACCATGGCCTTATCTTTGTGGAGTTTGTATGTTCTCCCCCTGTTTGTATGGGTTTCTTCCCACACTCTAAAAACATACTAGTAGGTTAATTGGCTGCTATCAAATTGACCGTAGTCTGTGTGTATGTTAGGGAATTTAGACTGTAAGCCCCAGTTCTCTGTACAGCGCTGCAGAATTAGTGGTGCTATATATATAGCTGATGATGATCAGGCACTGGACTTTACTGTCAAAGGGACACATTTTGTATCATCCCAGCACTCTTCATATAAAAGGCATTTATAAATGCAAAATACATGTAGTAAAACATATCTAATAAAATAAGCAAAATGTACAAACACAGTCCAGATGTTCCTTAATCTAATTATTTCAAACATACAGCTTAAAATAATCACGACAGTGGAGGGACATCTGGGGGTAAATGTGTCAAGCTGCCGGTTTGAAAAAGTGGAGATGTTTCCTATAGCAACCAATCAGATTCTAGTTGTCATTTTGCAGAACGTGCTAAATAAAAGATAACTAGAATCTGGTTGCTATAGGCAACATCTCCACTTTGTCAAACCTTGATAAATTTATGCCCTGGACTGCTCTTATTGCATGTGGCCCTTTTGTGTGTTTGAACCTTTCATTACATTGGCTAAAATGTACTTTTCCACTAAAATATAACTGGAAAGCCCAAGATCAGACCAATTAAAAGTTTAGGACATTGCCTATCACCTCTAGCTTAAAGCAGGGGCAAAAATCATGTCCTTTTTTTCAGGGTGGAAAAAGCAGTCTTCCCCACTGAACAGCAAGGAACATCTTTAAAAAGAAACAGCCTCTACCCATATATCTCATTTCAATAATATTGCACAGAAAATATGTTCTGAACATGTAAATAGCACCAATTGGTTTAATACTCCCAATTGCTGTATTCCATTTTCAGGTTTTTACTAATCTCTACTTTCTCTGCATTGTTTTTGTAAACGTTTTAATATAACATAAACATTAAACAATTAACTAACAGTTCTCATATAAGTGATTACATAATAAAGAGAACGTTTTGTTGACAAAATATATAGCATGGAATGGATTTATATAAAGTATATATATAGACAGGATGATCTGAAAATAAACTTACGTGAAGTATCACTATTCGGGAAATACTCATAAGTCATTTTCTCTGCATTTTTAAGGACAGTTCCCAACCTTAAGGCACATTACAATGGAAGTAATTAATGCATTCAGACACTGCTAACCTATAATTTCAGGACCCTCTACCTGTACTTTTGACATGTTTGAGTAACTAATAGGAAAGTTTCACAATTACTAGTGTCAACTATGCCTAAGAAAAACATTTATATGTGCTTTAAGAAGTTTTTTTTATTTTAAATATAGGATTTATAGGTGTGACTGACAATATTATATGAATGCAAAAATGGAATTTTGAGCAACTAAAAAATGTTTTTCTTATTCTCCCTGTGTGGCAAGAAAACTTCTGGATTAAGTCCAGGGGCTGGCTCCACTGGGGGGCAGGGGAGCATCTGACCCCCTAGACTGGTCGCATAGCGGGCTACTTTGCGCTAGGTCACTGGGCCACAGGGCCACCTTAACAACAGTATGGGCCCCCGCGCATAGCAGTGCATCGGGGCCCCTATATATAAATATATAAGTAAAAAAAAAAAAAAAGCAACTTACCTTTCAATCACGATAAGTTGAATCCTCTTCGCTGTGCTCCTCCATGCTGTGCTCGCAGTGAATGTCTGGCGTGATGATGTCATCACGCCCGACATTCACTGCGAGCGCATCACGGAAGAGAAGTCCAGGGAGTGAGCTGGATCGTCACCTGACTTTAACAGTCAGGTGTACGCAAAAAGTAAGTTTCTTTTTTCTTTACAGGCTTTTTTACAGCAGCAGACCTGCCAGGGCCCCCTTTCCCCCTGGGCCCCCGGGCACCTGCCCATCGTGCCCAATGGGAAAGACGGCCCTGCTGGGCCACCTGTATTTTTTCCCCTTTAAAAGATTTCTAATAGGTTGCTGAATCAAGTCCTGCCCCCTGAGCTGAAATTTACCAGCCCTCCCCTGGGTGATGCACATCTGCCAAAAATGTGTATATACATATATTCCTATTAGCTGTTACCAGCCAAAGCTTTGTCTCTTTTATTCTTCTTGTATTATACCCCAAAATGAGCTGCATACCAGCAAAGAAAGCCCTTTTTTGGCTCTGCATTGATGAAGTATAAACATTTTAACAAAGCAATCTCAAGTTACATGTTTTTCGTGGTACACATTGCTTCATATTGTTAGATTTACAGGATTAGGTTCCAGATTCCGACAGTTAGGGGTTGGTAAATACAGAAACCAGAAGTTGCATACATCACATCTCAGGTATGTACCCTGCAGCCATGTAACTACACAGATAATCACACTGATTTTCCTTGCTAACCTCTTGATGTAATAGCTTTGCTAGCAAGACCTTTTAACTGTGATCATAGTGCTTAGCTATTCAATCTATTGCCTACCTGTTTAACCCATGCATGTACAGGACTAACCCTCTAACTCTTTATTAAACATCACTATAGTTATGTGATGGCTAGCACAGAGCTAGGCTAGTTTTAAGACAGACTCAATAGGCTGAGGAATTCTTTGTAACCTTAAGATTACAGTGCAACATATGTTTAGGAATACTAAGCCTAAAACACAAGTTGTCATATATATATATATATAAGAGCACACAAACACACTTACACACTTACCTGTCACGGTGAGGAGCATTATAAAAAAACAATTGGCAATGCAAGAGCAGTATAGGTAAAGATAGGTTAATTTTAAAATGCCATTTAAATTATACTTGGCATAACGCTCCTAGTTGTGGACAAAAACGTTATGTTTCAAAAACTGTAAACAAAAGGTATCCAGATACTAGACCCCATACCTGTATATGTATGTATGTAAAGTATGTATCTAAATATGTGTACCTAAAGCTGTGATCATGGGGGAACATGTTTTAATTCTGCACAGCAGCTTTCCTGTTTGTAGCCCCATTGCAGCTAGCCGTTTTAGCCTGAAGATTGCTGTGGACTGACAGTAATAACTTTCACTCAGATACAATGCAAATATAACTGCAGAAGTGCCATGCTCTTTTGTTCTCTGGAATATTTGTAAGCTAAAATGGGACAGACATTTGCAGTCAGATGGGAAGAGCTGGGTGACCTAGGGACATCCACTGCTGAACATGGGTTGAACACCTACATGTACCTACGTTTGCATCATCATGGAAAAACAGGATTTATTTTTATAGGAGATTATTTAAATAAGATAAAGGCCTGAAGAGGATTTACAGTAGTGTTCCTTGGTTTGTGGAAGAGGAGAAATTTATCAAATGGGGAAGAGCCCTATTGCAGGCTAAAATTGGTGTTTTCTCCAGCAATAGGCCTTGTTGTTTTGTTGCCAAAAGAGAGGGCACTTGGGGAAACCTATTTAACAAGTATTAGTGGAACTAAAACCCAAATATGGGCTTTCAGTTCCATTGTGCATACGTGAGGCGGCAACTGGCTCACGTGTGCACTACTAAGGAAACTAGAAAGGCAGACCTCTAAGTTAACCGTTAGCGCTCTGGGCCAGTTTGCCTGGGGTAGTTAAGTACCAAAAAATAACACTCAGCTGTCTTGCCAATATTTTTTTAAGAAATGCCAGCAATAGGAGACTTTTCTTTAAAATCTTACTTATAACCAGGATCTGGGATATATCGATAAATATACCCCTTAATTTTCTATATATTGCAACATAAAATATTGTATGTGTTAATTAGCATTATAGTTAACAACTCCATTTTTAATAGACCTGATTTAGGGCACACAAACTGAGTATTTTACTTTGGCGCATGATTGCTCATTAAAAAAAAAATTGGGCAAAAACACAGCTACTTTAAAGCACTGAACATAAAGACACTTTTACAAAGATGGGGTGTACTAAGAAGATATATTCAGGACATCCCATCTAGCCTCCCATTGGCATTTAGTGGATCAGACATTTCTGGTTTTCATGTTTGGCTATCGACTATTACTTTCCTGACCAACTTTTCATAGGCATTTACACTAAGTTATTATTAGAGTATATACAGTAAATAGATGTATTTGTATATGTGTACATATATTTTATGTTTTATTTCCTTCAATTTCTACATTCACACGTAACTGCAATAATCCTTATCTCCAATATACAAACTTTATGGTATGAGGTAACATTGTTATATTACAATAGGAATAGGTTTAATGATTAATGGGCCACTCCTGTGTGCGTGCCCTCTTGCACACCTGGGATTGCAAGTTGTCTAGCAGACCACAGTTTGTCTCATGTATTTCTATTGCGTCTATCAATGACATTTACTTAAAATGCAGAATGTAATTATACGGCATGGAGCACATAGAACAGATGTACATATATATAAAGGTATATATATATATATATATATATATATATATATATATATATATATTTATATATATATATATATATATATATATATATTATATAAAGAATCATACTTATGTATATTTGTATTTTTATATTACATAATATATTCTATAACTGGAACATAAGGCTCAGATTCAGATGTACAGGCTTACTCTGTATAAGTACACTGGGAGCGCTTTTAAGCAGCGTCAGAGATCTTTATTAGAAGATAAGTGTAGTGTACGTAAGTGAAGTAGAACACAGACCACATAGCAAAAACTTACTTTACAAGAAGTTGACACTTTGTCTACATTCTCTCTTACAAATGGAATAGATTTAATATCCCTATGACTTTTTTCTTCAAAACATAGATTAGATATTGCCTACATAGCCAACCTTTTGTTAAAATACTAAATAATATTGTGTGTTTTTGTTTTTATTTAAAACAAGCATTCTCTTTAGGCTAACTGGCATTAATGTAAGTTTATTCATGGGATTCAGATTAATATTCACTCCCTGTGAAGTAAAGTAGGAACAAGTGTTTTTGGTGCTTGGACTGGGTTATGCCACCTGTTTATTCTTCTTTGGGTTTGTGAAAATTCAGAAGAAATAACTATGACAATAGTTAAAATGATGATTGACCAGTACACTACATCTTATTGCATGAAAATCATCAATAAAATGCTCTTTAGAACTATTTAATTGATTTGTAATAATTAAAAAAAATATCTATTAGTGCGCTATGTATACAACACATTATAGTGTATATAGCTGCATGTGCATATGGAATCTTGTTGAACAGGTAGAACAATCATTTGTAGACATTGTATTTGTCTCCACTCCCTGATAAAATGCATTATCTAGTCCTCAGGCCGTTCTTATACTTATACAAGGAATCTGTACATTGTGATACCTGCTTTAGGCACATGGAGGAGATACTGTCTGTAATACAGTGTGTGCGTGTCAGTGATCATGATTTGTAATATACAGTGATTCTTCTTTAAACTACCCTCTTTATGATTCCACTTGTATATACTACAAAGTATACTGCCTGAACAAATGTGTATCAAAATATATTAATTCCATGATGACACTCCCTTTACTACCACTCTCATTATAATGCCTGTTTTGGTCTGTGTTTTAAGCTGGCGGTAGTAAGGGAGTACTGAAAACACAAATTAAAATAAAAGTAATAAAATACAGTTATAAAATACTTCTCAACACTTTTGTAATAATATTTTTTTTTAATTATTATAATGATGCATTTAATTATTAAATGGAGGTCATCAAGCATTGTTTTACTATCCACAGATCTGTGTGATATTTACTGTACATGGGACACTTTAAATCCTACATGTGCCATCCATGGATCCCTATCTATTTCAACATCTTCATGCCTAGACTTCAACAGTTTCATATACACATTATAATCACAGTGCTATGAATGTTTATAAATGTTTTGCTATTTATATAGCAAAACAGATCTAAATATGCATTCTTATAATACACTGATTTGCATACGAAACATATACACATTCAAATGTTTTCCAGCAAGGAGAGCAGAATGCAAGCTATCTGATCAGATTGTTAAAAATAAATACATTAAAATAATGTACATTTACAATTAATAATGAATGCATTCCATAGTAATAAAGCACACACGTAGAAAGAAAAAATGAAGAAAAGTGAAATTAAGAACAAGTGAGATAGAAAGTTAGTGCAAGGATTTCAGCAAGGAAAAAAATAAACCATAGGTTAATAACTAAAGAAAAAAAAAATAAGTTTGATTGATCACTAAACTTTCAATGTGTAAATTATTATCTCACCTCACTGAGCTCAGGTTGGGTCTCCAGCATCCTTATTGTAGGTTTGATATCCTCAAAAACTGCATTGTCTTCCACACCCTCCCCAGACATATTCACTGGTTTTAACTGGGAATACACAGCACTGTCACTGGAACTAGTTTGCAGGGTCATACCTGGACCCTACAAATTTAATTGAAATGTTTGTATAGTGACAAAAAGTCTTGTATTGCCTTAGTTGGATCCTGGGATAGAAATTGAAGGATTAATGTGTCGTGTAGGGTCTCTGTGCTATACCTGGAGAGGGAGGAGTAAGGGAAGGGGCTGGATGGGGATTTAGTGACGGTATGTTAAGCCAATTGAAAGTAGAATTTACTTATCTGTGACCAATCAGGAGTGAAAGTTAGTTCAGGTATGTATAATTGTGTTTTTACCTGTCTGAGTGCAGAGACTATAATGATTTTAAACCAGTCATCCCAGACAGATCTGCAGAGTGCATGAAATGATCTACAGATCTTTGTCCTTTTGCTCACAGAAGGAATTTCTGAAGTGTGAAAGAAATATGCTGCAGATAATAACTTTGTCCTATAATATTCAAGTGTTTCCTACACTTTACATAATACATCTAATTATCTACAAGTTTGTCAACTAACAGTGGTGATTATTTACAATAGATAACTATTGTACCTTATTTGGTGGCATTACACTTGCTGCTTATGCTTAGGTTCAAACCCCATAATGAAATAGAATAGTTTGCTCAAATGCTTTTTGCACCTTGCGCACTACACATCCACTTTGAATTGCCTAATTTACTTTTTCTGATTTTTCCTAAATACTGATGTTTTCAGCTATATTAAAGTATTAATCAAGTTATGAAAATAGGAAATCAGGCTGTATTTATTTAAATTCTCATATTTGTGAAATGGGAAATATTGAATATATTGGTATATTAGGGCTATACGGTGTGCTGGTGCAATAAGCCATGCATCTTGTGCTGTAACATTGGGTAAAGTGGTAAATAACTTTAGGTTTTCCACATATCATTAATTAAATTTAAACGAGAGGTGTGCACAGACATTTTTGTGTATAGGTTAATATGCATAATAAAAGGAACACAGCAGTCAATTGCTAAGAAAAAATATTTCTGCCTCTGAAAAAGCCATTTTTCTCCCAAAAACAGGTAATGTCCATTGGTATAATAACAGATGGAAAAATGGCTTTTGTCTTATTACCCCATGCGATAAATAAAACATTATTTTTGTGTTTATCCTATCTCCCTTGGATAGATGAAATAGAACATAAGGCACTGAAATTTGTGATGCAGAATTTAACATGGCAATGTTTTTCGTAAAGATAAATATTTGCTGACATTCTAAAAGTGGAACTGCCATCGAAGTGTTAGGATATGAGGGTTTTAGCAGTTGGAAATCAAAAGTGCAATAAAAAACATGTTTCTGCTGCTGCCATTATAGACCATTGTATATCAACCCAGGAATAAAGTGGCAACGATTGCCAGATCTGGCAGTTCAATTGAAGTGTTCACCATAAAGATGAGATCAGGAACTCCCTCCTTGCTTTAGGCAACAGTTTTATTGGGACTACCTCTGGATTTCTGTAATTTCATTCTACCTGATGATCACTCAGGAAATCCCTGGCTGTACAGATAGTGTTACCGTAATTCTGACTGCTACACAGACAACTAGTAAGACACCTGACATATTCTACAACATGTTAAAAGTGAAGTCCACTTATGTGCATCACACAGTATGCATAGTGCAAGGATACAGTGAAAATGTGAACTCTTAATTTCATGGTGCAGTGAAAAAAGATTAACTTAGTATGATATATCCATTATTTACAATCCCTTGCTACCACAAATATGGATTTATTTAGAAAAACAATTTTAGAAAAAAAATTCTATCACGGCTATTTATCATTAAAGCGTCCCTGGGGCAGCAGAGCGGAGACTTACCTCTTTGCTGACCAATCACAGTCCCTCCTGTGCTTGTGTAATCCTGCTTTGCCAGACATATGCACTGTACTGGAAGCCTCAGGCAGATTCAAAGAAATTAAAAAAAAAACAACAATTTTTAAATAATTTAAGATGCAAAAAAATGGTTTATGTAATTAAAAAGCGGTAGCTATTGCCGGCTTTGGGGCTTAGTAAACATGGAAAAGGCTTATCTCCAATATAAAGCTCCTAACTTCCTGTGATACATAGACCCTATAGACCCAATGCCCAACATATATAGCCTGTGCGTGAATGTCCACCATATACAAGATCATACCATGAAAACACAGTCCCATTCCAGCATATACCGATCTATCCCACCTATATATCCCCAAGCTATGATATAAAGCAGAATGCCATAATAACGGTTATACCCTATACAACCCCAATACAAACAAAAATACCCACCCTCTCAGGTCATCTAATCTTAAAGAAACAGTAAAATCAATGTTCCATTAATAAAATGTAGTGTGCCTGACTCCACTGGGACTCAGATACACAGCATATATTACCTTTTCTATCTAACTTAGATGGTTGTTCCTGGACATAGACTTTAGGGTAACACGTGGAAAATGACAGAAAGTTATGCGATGCGGGTTTTAAAAATAGATGAAGGTACATTTATTAGACCATGTGTGGGCAAAATGTGTCACCTTTAATTAATCTGCAAATCCCAATATGTTTGTATTCAATTTTGTTTGCTTATTCTCAGTATTGTATAATTCTGCACGATATAGATGTGCTTTATAAACATAGAATAATAGTAATGAAGTAAGCCAGATTTGTTATGTTACATATTTACACAATTGTCTTGAAGATGTTAAAAATATCGCTTCATAACATTGAAGCATAGAATTTAGAGAAAACTAGTACTAAATAATGTATTAGACAGCTCTAAACATTTGTGCACATAAAACTATTTAAAAAATCTTGTTGGATCAGTTCTGAATTTTAAATGCCGAGACAGTTAAAGAATGTCCTGAAATCTACGGAACTAATAAACTAACTTACATTTGTCACCAGAACATGGAACATGTCTGTGACAAGAGGTATTGAGATATAATGTCAAAGCACATACAGAGGGTTCTCCCTTGGTGAGATTCTTCTCAATGAGTCTGATACATTTTAGCATTGCAGGTGTCAGTTCAAACCTTTTAGCATATCTGGTAATTTATGTACTGTAGGTACCAAAAACAAAATGGGTTATGAAACTTGATGCCTACTGGTTAACACAAGCAAAATAGCACAGATGCCATATGATATGCATTATGGGCCTGATTTAGAGTTGGACTTAAAGGCATTTGCGTGACATAATTAAGCAGCTCTCATAAAATGTTTCACACTGGGAATGTATACAATTTGTGGTACTATTTTAAGCCAAACAAATCAGACATATGTGGCCCTTTGCACTTCAAGACATTTTGGATGTTTATATGCAAGTGGAGAACAGTAAGGACATGTTACTTTAACTACACCCTTTGAACTGCGTTGTTATTTTGGTTTACACATATTTTTAAATGAAGAGTAAATTCTGCAGCTACACAAGACTGGTACAAAGTAATGCAAAGGTATATTTTAACAGCAAATATTAATGTGCATCTTTTACATCCAACTCTAAATTGCTCCTTATGTTCTTTATTTGACCTTGTTAACACTAAGCACAGATATAGCCAAAAAAATCTCAAACATTGCTGTGTTACAATAATGGAGGCAGATAATATATTATTATAGTAATATCCATAATAACTACGACTGTCTGCACCACTTTGCCAAGATCTGGTTACCAGTCCTTAATAAAATTCATTATTATATTATTTTTCATTTACATGTCTTCTAAAAACTTTCATTATTAACCTACAATAATATTGGATGGGTTAACATCAATAGGGCGGCAAAAATAGGTATAAGGAGGTTGCTAGAGGTGTAATTCTAAACCACAAATGTTTGTTTTTCTGCCAAATTGAATGTTCTGACAAATTCTTTTCACCTCAATTCTCTCCTTTTCTTCCCCTCCCTGTACACCAGTTGAACCAGTTTAACTACTACTGGAATGTAAAAAAGTAAACTAAAAGAAACAGTACTGTCCAGCTGGATGTCTTGTGTTCAAAAGTTAAATGCATTTTTATCTTCAACTAAAAAGTATTTATTATGATCCTGTGTATGTTCGCATATATCAAAATATTAAATATCTTTATCCCTAAACACTTACATGGCTTTTTTATTTGCAATATGAATTGTTCTTGCAGAGGGCAATGTAATGTTACTATTTTCTACGCTGTTATTTATTTTATTGAATAGAGTACTATTTCACCCCCATATGGCAAAATTAACTTCCCTCATAGTAAAAGGTTGAGTATATTAAATATTAAGGTCTTTATGATGGAGCAATAGACATCACTGTCTATTACACTATAGGCAATAGCATCTGAGGGCATCAGCTCAATCCCTAACCAAATTTGGTTCACATGGATGTCTGACAAAAAAGTCTTCTGGGTAGGACAAACCTCCATAAAATAGAAGCATGGCCGTAATTAGGACAGTACAACAGGTGTCACTGTCTAAGGTGCAAGGCTGAAGGGGTTGCCAATTTGACTGTCACAGTGACAATGAAAGGGCAAATGTGATTTTGATGTTGTCTGATCTATGTAAGATAAAGCAAGAAATAATATAAAAAACTGGTCACTTTACAGCTTAAGTTCCCTGTGGATGTCCTTCCAGGATTTCAGTACAATGTAAATGTTTTCCTATGCACACACTGTAACTTTCAGATTTTGTATCTTGTATACCTTGTATCGCTTGACCATTCAAAATAAAGAATTATATAAAGAAAGGGCAAATGTGAGCCTCTACTTACTCAGATCATCATGGTGCCCTTGAGCACCATAATATATGGGGCACCATCCAGCTTGTTAACAGGTAAGGAACACACATGTGACATAGCAGCAGAGCTAAAGAACACTCTTGGGACATAGCAGCACAGGTTAGTAACACACATGCCCCATAGCAGCACAGGTTAGGAACACACTTGGAGAATAGCAGCACAAGTTAGGAACAAACATGTGGCATAGTAGTACAGGTAAGTAAAACACGCGGGCTAGGAACAAAAAAAACAGTGCACTCTGTCAGTACTGTTGCTTTCATCTCTTTGATTAGAAGCTCTGTTTTTTTAATTATTTTAACTTTTTTTTTACACTACAAAGGTCAGTGTTGATAATCATAATCAGCACGGATCGGTGCTCTAGTCAGGGGAGGGCTGCCAAAGATTAGCCCCGGGGGCTGTAAGGAACCCCCCTAGCCGATACTGCACAACCCGGAATCTACTCTGCCAGTCAGGTGTTCACTGGAGCCCCTAGTGGTGGGGACAGACCGCGCCGCAGACTGACAGAGGGTCGTGAAGTGCGTACCGGCTGGGGAGAACCCAGGAAAGCGGAGTGAAGTCCAGACAAAGGTCAAGGGCCGGCAGCAGACAGCAAATCCAATAAACAGGCCAAGGTCAAGGGTCACGAGCAAACAGGAAGGTCGGTAAACACGCCAAAGGTCGGGATCCCAAGAAACACAGGCAGGGTCCAAAACCAGGCAAGGGGTCATACACGGGCAATCCAACAGAATATCCAAAGGACAGGAGCTAGTAGCAGAGCAGGTCAGCAGACTGGTAACAGAAGCTATAACCGACAGTGAGGCTGCAGACCTCACTGCCTTAAGTAGTACAGTCATCCAATCAGAGCCTAGTTCTGAAATTACACCCAGGCAGTTTATAATGACCTTTAATCAGCCCACAGGCTGAAGTAACCATTAGACCATACTGCGCGTGTGTGCCCGGCTTTCTGTGTGGCCGGGACGCCGCGCTGAAGAAGCGTCCGGCCGTTGCTTTGGCAACGGTCGGGCGCTGAGGGGCAAGACTCGACTGACAGGGGCAAGACTCGACTCAGTAGTTTATTAGGAACATTTAAAAAGGGCTCTAGGGGTTGAGCATCCACAACATATACTACTCTTATACTATCCTTTTTCCTCCTAAAGCACTGCTTGTTGGTGCTTTACTTATATCTTAGCTAAGTCTTGTGAGTTAGGGAACATCTGGGCTGTTTGCATTTGCAGTTTTTGTAATACTGTCTTACACTTGCTAGATCATCCAAACCTCTAAATCATACTTGCCAACTCTTCCAGAAAGTCCGTGAGACTCACGAACTCCGGGTAGGTCTCCCGGACTCCCGTTCCACAAGCCCCATCCCCCTCCATCCATGCACCCCACCTTTCCTCCGTGAACGTCTTTAGGGGAACATGAAAATGTCAGTAAGTATGCTCTAAATGCATACTATAAAGTTTATTAGCTTTTTCTTGACCACCCGAAATCTAATCTTTTTAGTTGGGTACTGTATCTGACAAATTACTGCATAATGTCACTATCTACACTCACTGAACGAAGTGATTACTTGTGTAAATTGATGCAATAACATAGAGGTACATGATGTCACAAAAGAAAACAACAAAGGCATCTCCTCTGCTGTCCAGCATCTTTTTGTCTGGTTCATAATTGGCCCTCATAGTGTTCATAGGCTAAGAACAGGCCATAGTTATATTTCACTTAGGAACTTAATTTTGTTTGTGTGACCAACATGGTGAATGCTTGAAATAGCGTAAATGCAGCTTGCGGTATTATTTTGCATCCATATTCCATCATGCTATGACCTCGTGTTTCTAATAGTGACTGTGTGAATAGCCCTTGCTATCACCAAAGGGATATATATATAATCCCTTTCAAAAGTTGAGTTTAAACTGCATTTTCTTTTATTCAATGAAAATTGAACAGAATGCAACTGAAGCAGAGAGGCAATGCAGTCAAAACATCTATGTGTACACTGTACACACCCTTTAGATAGCTGCTGATATCTCATTTTTATTTTTCAAAAAATGTAAGTCTTATTTTACACTTTGATGTGGATTTGTTCTATTTAGTTTTTCCTTTTTTTCCACTACACTTACCAACAGTCCTACAACATTTTGAATAACCTAATCTGCCACCTCCCTTGAACAAGTGATCAACATTTCAAATGCTAATGTCATGGAAGTACAAGAACATAATTACAATATTGACACTGCATACACAGAAATGTTGCAGCCTTAAGACAGGAAAAAAGTGTTAACTTTTTCAATAACAGTAAGAGGCTGTATTGAAAGTGATGCTTCAAATCCCTGAAGATAATTGCAGCCTCTTTATGTGTCTGGACCATATTTAAATCTTGATATTTTCTGTGAATAAGTTTCATTTTGAGAAAATTTAAAAATAATTTCTCCATATTATTATACCTCAGTACACTTTTATCACAGTACCTTGCTACTCATGTGCTTCAGATTTTCTCAATGCAGAAAAAAAATCTTTTTTCTTTAAACTTTGTGGGAACTAATAGAAAAGAATGAAAAGAAGATTCTAGTAAATCTTATCAGGTATGTAAAGCTATACTTAGTGTATCCACTTTGTATAGAGCATGATGCAATGGAAAAGTCACATATCAAAAACCGTCTCACATTCAACAATATACATACATAAGTGAAAACTGAAAAAACATTAAACAGAACATAAAAAACTCTCTCTAACAGCATATCCACTAACTAGAGCATATATACCCACTGCCCCGAACTACCCCTTCCCCTCTAATAAAAACACATCTTCAATATTGTTGACACCAACCGCTGGTATGTGTGGCATTGAAGAGGCACTCATTAGCTGGGCACATCTCCCAACTGTACTTGAATCAGGACAAAAGTCTTAGGGCCTGAGTCATCAAGGCATGAATCTGCTGATTTGGAGTGTATCGTACTCAAAATCACTCTGCGCATGCCCAGAACTGGGGCATACGGTAGCCCTATTCACTCTGTCTTTGAATGCAAAGAACACTTACTACAGCCTACAATTCCGGGGAGTGAACAGTGAAGGGAAGGGGTTTTGCGATAGTCACTATACAGTAAGGGCGTGCAAAACTCAAGTGCACGCAGCCACGTCTCAAAATTACTTGTTTTTTGCCATATCACTTGTTCCAGATGTAGGGCTAGCCTGATCAGTAGTGATGACAGTCTTGTATGCATGCTATAGCGTGTGTTTGAAATCACTAGCAACAATAAATATGTATTTTACAAATATGCTTCTTTTTTTAAGCTTTGCCCCTAACTCTAAATGAGGCCCTCTGTGTATACGGAGTATGAGGAGTCTGTTTATAAGACATATGATGAGGGATTCAGACTAAAGCCACAAGGTCAAAGACCAATCGAATTTGGGGTGAGCGTTGTACACCTCATGTTGAGATTTCAGGGCAGTATTGTGGGGGGACAAAGGGGGAGCAACGCTTAAGCCAGAGCCACACAGGCCTGCCCCCCAGAGACAAGAATAACTTAAATGCTGGGCTTTCATTGAGACGTAGTGCGCAATGTGACATATAGGAACGGTCCTGAGCATGCTAGTAAAGGCCACTGGCCCAGTGAACCTAGGCATGTGCTAGTTTGACGAGCTTGGTATCAGAAGAAGCAGGAAACCGATTTGCTGTCAGGGCCGGACTGGCCATCTGGCACTTCTGGCAAATGCCAGAAGGGCCGATGGCTGGATGGGCCGGCCTGACACTTCTTGGATTCTTGGAGGCTGGCTCCTCCCCAGGAACCAGCCACCTATGTTGCGCGACGGAGGACTGCTCCTCTGCTCCCTCCCACTTATTCTCTGCACTGTGCCGGCATTGTGGACACAGTTTTTATTTTTTTTCTGAATGGGGAGGGGATCGCGGGGGGGTGCCTAGATTTTCTCTCAGGGGGTACTGTGACTTTCACGCGGGGGGGGGCAGGGCCCTCTTAACAACATTTTGGGCCTCCGGGCAAAGCAGTGCACCGGGGCCCCTATATATACATATATATATATATATATATATATATATATAAAAAAAAAAAATATGATTATATATATGTGCACTGCAGCCCAGGGGGGACCGTCGGAGGCAGCACAAAAAAAAAACCTGAAAAAAAAAAGAAGAAAATACTTACCTTGCGGTCAGCTGGCGATTGGGCTCCCTCCATGGTCTCCTCCTCTGTCGCGCTCTGCAATGGATGTCGGGCGGGCGTGATGACGTCACGTCTGACATGCACTGCGAGCGCCGCATGGAGGAGGAGACCATGAAGGGAGCCGGATCGCCAGCTGACCGCAAGGTAAGTATTTTCTTCTTTTTTTTTTCAGGTTTTTTTTTGTGCTGCCTCCAACGGGCCCCCCTGGGCTGCAGGGCCCCCGGGCACATGCCCATTGTGCCCAATGGGGAAGACGGCATTAGAGGGTGCCGCAATTTTCGCACGGGGGTACAGTGACTTTCGCACTGGGGTGTCATGACTTTCGCACGTGGGTGCTGTGACTTTCGCACGGGGGGGTACCATGACCAACTTGAGGCTAGATGACTGGGAAGGATAGAAAGAATAGAAGGAAGAATATAATTGTTCATGAAACCATATAGACTTTTTATAGTAAGGCAGATATAACACAGAAACACTCAGGGTTGTCCAGACATCTAGAGACTATAAGGTTTATATATTTCTATTTCTGTCTTGTTTCAGGAGCAGCATAAACAGCTCCTGCCCCCCCTCCCCACGAGTGTGGGAGAGACTAGGGGGGAAGGGGGTGCTGGAAGAGGGGTGAGAGAGCCAGAGGGGAAGGTGGTGCTGGAAGCGGGGTGAGAGAGCCAGGGGGAAGGGGGTGCTGGAAGAGGGGCGAGAGCCAAGTGGGAAGGGGGTGCAGGAAGAGGGGTGAGAGCCAGTGGGAAGGGGGTGCTGGAAGAGGGGTGAGAGAGCCAGGGGAGAAGGGGGTGCAGGGGGTTAAGTGAGAGGGACAAAGGAGAAGATGGTGCATGGACATAGGTAAAGAAAGTGTAAAGGGAGAGACATCTTAAGAATGGGAATGTTAGGGAAGCAGCCATCTTAAAACACAAGTAGTAATGAAGAATGGGAATGCACAGAGGGGACAAGTGTTAAAAGAAAATAAAAAATCAAGCCTTCATACTCCATTCACTTATATTTTCCATACCCCCACTTCTAAATTTCCACTTTGACCACTGCCCTCGGTCCCTGCTCCCGACTGGCTGTGTGAGCTGACAGCTGCTGATCCCTCATCGCCCAGCGTGCCCAATAGGAGAACAGAACACAGAATGCCATAATCAGGTAAGTTCATATATTTTCTCGTGTGCAATGTGTTTTTAAACATCCTTTCTTGAACTGGGGGCACTACTGTGTATCCAATGACATTTAAATCACTATGGGGCATATTCAATTACGATTCGCGGCCACGATTTTGTGCAGCTGTGCATATAAAGCGCCATTACGGTAGCGCAATATCACGGATTTCTGTGCGCACTCCTATGGTGTTGCGGTACTGGGACCAGTGCGGCCGCGCGTAATTGCGGCCCTGAATCATAATTGAATATGCCCCTATGTATTGCTCATTATTGCGCTGTAATGTTTCTTGCATATTTATCTGTACAGAGATTTTTAATTAAGAGGAAAAAACACTACTTGTCATAAATTTTATCTGTGATTGTGTTAATATATCTATTTTTGTTTGCATTGCAAATGGTGTATTAAGCTGCTCCTGGGACTCACTCTCTCAGTATCTGATATGCTGTACCAATGTTTATTTGTGAATGAGTTTTTGTCAGGGCACTAATGTTATTTGGGGGCACTACTGTATGGCATAATATTATTTGGGGACACTATTGTGGCATAATATGATTTGGAGGCACTATTGTGGCATAATATGATTTGGGGGCACTACTGTATGGTATATGATTTGGGGGCACAACTATGCCATAATATGATTTGGGGGCACTACTGCATGGCCAAATATGAATTGAGGGTAATACTATGTGGCATAAAATTACCTGGGGGCACTACGATGTGGCATAATATGAACTGGGGGCACTACGGTGTGGCATAATATCAACTTCTGTCAAAGGCAAGTCTCTCATTGTTAAATATGACGGGACCCAAATAAGTTACTGTACTGGGGCCCAAAATTCCTCGTCGGCCCTGCCTGTAAGTCAAGGGGGTAGATGTCTCCAGGCAAATAATCAAAATTTTTCCTATCCAATCAAACTGATGGATCACATCCAATTATCTCTCACCCAACTCCTCTATCCCCCTTAATTAATATACTGTGTTATTTAAAATGAATAGAAAAGACGCATATCCAGGTACTGTGGTAAAAAAAAAAAAAAAAATTTCTCTGACATTTTGCTGTAGTTGGAAATACTTTTAATGCGGCCGCATGGGTTCAAATGATCATTCAATAATTATGTTTTTTCTGATATATTTGTGAGAGCCATTCCATTCATGTGGAATAATTCATGAAAATTCTGACATTACTATTTAATTGAGGGAAAAGGGTACCTGTTACCTATATGTGTATAAGTACTCTGTTGTTGCTATTTTGTGACAGATTTGAAAAAAGCAAAACATTGGTTTTCTACAATGGCGGCTGTATAATTGGTGGTATTGCTGTAGTATGGAGTGGCATGGTGGTGGCATTGTTGTAGTGTTTTGGGGCTTAGTATTGCTACGAAGTAGGAGAGGGTATTGCTGTAATGTGAAGGTGATGCTGGTAATGTGGGGGGGGGGGGGGGGGGGTGGTGATGCCGGCTGCTGTAATGTGGAGGTGATACTGGTTTCTGTAATGTGGGGGGTGATGCCGGTTGCTGTAATGTGGGGGGTGATGCCGGTTGCTGTAACGTGGCGGGTGATGCCGGTTGCTATAATGTGGGGGGTGATGCTGGTTGCTGTAATGTGGGGGGTGATGCTGGTTGCTGTAATGTGGGGGGTGATGCTGGTTGCTGTAATGTGGGGGGTGATGCTGGTTTGCTGTAATGTGGGGGTGATGCTGGTTGCTGTAATGTGGGGGGTGATGCTGGTTGCTGTAATGGGGGTGATGCTGGTTGCTGTAATGTGAGGGGATAATGCTGGTTGCTGTTATGTGGGTGGGTATTGATGTAGTATGGGTGTGTGTGGGGGAGGTTATTTATTGCTGTAATTTGGGTACTAATAATGTATTGTCATGGTATTTATTGATGTAATTGGGGTGCTTATAATGTAATGTTTTAGGGTCATTAGGAGAAATAAATACCCCTAACACACACACACAACATCATGTTGTTCTGCACCAGCAATGCGCACTGCGCCAGCATCAGTGTGCAACAATATAGTGCATGGAGGCCGCAGCAGGTGGGCCTGTGTGCTTTAAATGCCAGGGCTGATTTTTAGTCCCAGTCCGGCCCTGTTTGCTGTATATACGATTTAAAGATGGGTTTAGGATTTAATTTAAAAGAATCATTTCCCCTACTGCAAGACATAGTAATTTGAAATGCATTCATGTGCAGCTGAGTGTGGTGTGGGAAAAAGTTGTCAAAGAAATTTTGCTGGACAGAATCACTGGTCCTTATGTCTAGCCACCTATGAAAGATTTGGTAGTGTCTCTCATGGGACTGTTGCCAAAGAAGGTAGCAGGGAAATTAAGACTCATTCACGATCATCATCATCATCATCATCACCATTTATTTATATAGCGCCACTGATTCCGCAGCGCTACACAGAGAACTCATTCACATCAGTCCATGCCCCCATTGGAGCTTACAGAATAAATTCCCTAACACACACACACAGACAGACTAGGGTCAATTTTGACAGCACCCAATTAACCTACTAGTATGTTTTTGGAGTGTGGGAGGAAACCGGAGCACCCGGAGGAAACCCAGGCAAACACGGGGAGAACTTACAAACTCCTCACAGATAAGGCCATAGTCGGGAAATGACCCCAGCGCTGTGAGGTAGAAGTGCTAACCACTTAGCCACCGTGCTGCCCACCATCTGTCCTTGTGAGCACTGTTCAGTCCAGTTCTAGTCAATTGACAGTGCAATCAGGATGATTAGAAGGCATGGCAAGCGAGGCCTTATTTCAAAGCTAGATAATTGAGTCAGCCTTCCAACTTTTGCCACTACACGCAGACACATTTAGTTTTAGGGTTTTCATATTCAAGGGATATTTCTTAATAGATAATGCCTGCCGATGGGCTGTGCAATATTGTGCTCCTACTTTGAGGCTTATAGCTCTTTCCTACAATGGTGCTTGGAAGCCTGAATTGGGTTAATTTGTTGGCACACTACTTGATTTTTTGCTGGCAGACCCAGTCCATTCAGATCAATGTAGTAGCTTCTTGGGGGGAACTCGAGAGAATGCTGAGCAGATTTAGCATTCAACCCCCACCCAGGCTCCCTTCTCACCATGACCTCTCTATCGTTGTTAACAACTCCACTATCTCCTCTGTCACCCAACTCCGCTGCCTAGGTGTCACTCTCGACTCCACTCTCTCTTTTGCCCCCACATTCAATCCCTTGCCCAAGCCTGTCGCTTCCAACTCCGTAACATTGCCCGCATCCGTCCCTTCCTCTCTCAAGATGCCACCAAAACTATCATCCATGCCCTCATCATCTCCCGTCTCGACTACTGCAACCTCCTTCTTTCTGGCCTCCCCTGCTCCCACCTTGTCCACCTCCACTCTATACTCAATGCGGCTGCGAGACTCATCTTCCTCTCACGCCGCTCCTCCTCTGCCTCCCCTCTCTGTCTTTCCTTACACTGGCTCCCCTTCCCCTACAGAATCCTTTTCAAACTCCTCACCACCACTTACAAGGCTCTCTCTCAGTCTACTGCCCCTTACATCTCTAACCTCCTCTCCATTCACACTCCCGCCCGCTCCCTGCGCTCGGCCAATGATCGCCGCCTCTCCTCCACTCTGATCACCTCTTCCCACTCTAGAATCCAAGACTTCTCCTGTGCTGCCCCCCTTCACTGGAACGACCTCCCTCGCTCCATTCGTCTCTCACCCAATCTGTGCTCCTTCAAGCGGGCACTTAAAACTCACCTGTTCCTTAAGGCCTACCAACCATCCACTTAACCTCTCACCTCTTCTGGTTCTCCCCTGCCCCCTTTCTCTCTCCCCGTTGCTTCACTGGCTCCCTTTTGTGCCTGACTTTGTTTACCCTCCCTTAGGATGTAAGCTCGAATGAGCAGGGCCCTCTTCCCTCCTGTCTCCATACCTGTTCTTCTGCTCCGTCTCTACTGTATCTGCCTGCTTGGAGTTTCTGAAGTACTGGTACTTTGTGTTTATTGTCCTGTACTGTTTTACCCTGTATAGTCTACTGTTTGTACCATGTACGGCGCTGCGGAAACCTTGTGGCGCCTAACAAATAAACGATAATAATAATAATAATAATTGCAATATAAAAAAATGAGGGCCAAATATGGTAATCGCTCATCTAAAATTTGAGATTGCTATATATAAGCTAAACTGCAAGCTCCTAGGTGAGAGTGTAGCAAAGCTCAGTGAAGTAGTTAGTGTTAAGGGAAGGGATCATAAATCACTAGAACCACTTCACGAGGCCTTCACCTATAGCAACACCCATTCCCAGTATGCGGTTACCCCAGATCTTAACTCATGGTAGCAGTAGTTTATAAACCCAATATTTGCCATACTTACCAACTTTGAACAGTTGGTTTCCGGGAGCCTGACATGGGAGGTGGGCGTGACGGGGGCGGGGATACAAAATGCGCGTCATTTTGGACCCGCCCCCGTGATGTCATGACGCAAAACGCATTATTTGACAGGCGGGGCCAAACGCCGCGTTTGGGAGCTAATTCTGCCCACTTCACTAGGAAGTGGGGCACTTCCTAGTGAAGTGGGCAGAATTCAGGAGATTGCCACACTCACCCGGGAGTCCGGGTGAATCTCTCGCAAAATGCTGGGAGAGTTGGCAAGTATGAATATTGCCAGTAGAGTGCACAGAACATGGAAGGAGGTAGCAGGCAACCGTATGGGTAGCGGAAAATCCAGAATAAAGACCAAACACCAAGGAAGGTTGAGGACAAAGGTGTAATCAAAAGACAGGCTGAGGTCATGGCTGGGAGAGTTCAATGAACAAAGCCAAAAAATAGGCTAAGGTTAGGACAGGAAGAGGTTACTGTAAATCCAGAAGCAAGAAATGGTTCACAATAAAAAGTCAAATCAGGTCAGGGTACAAACAGCACACTAGCTCAAGCAGAAACTATAACCAGCACAAACAATTTAAATACAGAGCAGGACCAATCAGCTGCTGTTGCTGCCTAGCAACCGGTTAGATGCCGGGAGTGAGAAGTAAAGACGCTGGTTGATGTTATTAGGGCCAGCTAAGATGAAGGTGGTGTCTTCTGATGCCTGATAGGAACATGACGACAGTTGCAGTTACTGTTATCACTTAATAGTAAGGAGGTGCGCAGGATCAAAGAAAATCATTCTAGTGCAGATTTAAACGTTGCTTTAGTTGAGTAATATTGCTTGCTAAGGTAATTCCAATGGGGCGAATATTAAAGAGGCACCTGGAAAGTGTGTTAAGGGTGTTAAGAGGAGTCATGACAAAATACACATCAGGAGGAGTTTAGAAACAACCAAACATTGATAACACATAGAAACATTGATAATGGGGCACTCAGCCGTTGTCAGAGTAGTGTGTCGGCTAAGGGATTGATCAGGAATTAAGCCATTCTGGAGTTGTTGCAAATAGTGGTGGCATTGCAGATTTGGGAGCTAAACAGTTTTTGGTGCAATAATTTAGGAGTGGTGCAAGGCATTAAAATTATATGGCATCATCCCCATGATAAAATCACATTCACGGCAAAGCACATGCTGGGTTAGCATAATGTGAAAGTGAACATGCTCTTGTGACAGAAGTGTTTTTTAAAGCGTACACCTAACATGTCTCTCCCTTCATGCAAACATGGCTTTCCCTCCCAGATAGTTGAACCGATCTACGTGAGTTAGTGATCAAGTCCATGGTACCAAAGATATGGAGGGCCTATAGTGCAACCTGAGAAAAAGTTTAAATCTATAAAGTCGTCGAAGGGTATTGCAGTTACTGCTAATATTCCTGAGCAAGCTCACATGGCTCAGGCACCCAGGGCTAATTTTAGCAGCACACTGATCAGCCTTTAATTTATCTATAAGCTGCACAGTGAGATGGCTCCAATAAAGACCTACATAGTGTGCCCGATAGGGAGGGCTTGGGCCAGTAATGAGATCAGAATACCCGACTCCACACAGCCAGTGATAGTTTACAATATTTATTTTCGCTCTATAACTCCTCCCTTGGTGCTCTCATCTCCTCCTTCGGTCTTCAGTATCACCTTTACGCTGACGACATCCAACTCTACATCTCATCGCCCGATCTCTCCCCCTCCCTTCTCTCTCGTGTATCCGACTGCCTCTCGGCCATCTCCTCCTGGATGTCCTCGCGCTTTCTTAAAATTAACATCTCTAAAACTGAAATAATTGTCTTTCCTCCTCCCAGGCTCCCCTTCCACCATGACCTCTCTATCACTGTCAACAACACCTCCATCTCCTTTGTCACCCAACTTCGCTGCCTGGGCGTTACCTTCGACTCCTCTCTCTCCTTTACCCCCACATTCAATCCCTTGCCCAAGCCTGTCGCTTTCAACTTCGCAACATTGCCCGCATCCGGCCTTTTCTCTCTCAGGATGCCACCAAAACTATCATCCACGCTCTCATTATCTCACACCTCGACTACTGCAACCTCCCCCTCACCGGCCTCCCCCTCTCCCACCTCGCCCCCCTCCGCTCCATTCTGAATGCGGCTGCCAGACTCATCTTCCTCTCTCGCCGCTCCTCCTCCACTTCCCCTCTCTGCCTTGCCCTACACTGGCTCTCCATACCCTACAGAATCATCTTCAAACTCCTGACCACCACATTCAAGGCACTCTCTCAGCCTACTGTCCCCTACATCTCCAACCTCCTCTCCATTCACACTCCTGCCCGCTCACTGCACTCGGCCAATGACCGTCGCCTCTCCTCCTCTCTGATTACCTCTTCCCACTCCAGAATCCAAGACTTCTCCCGGGCAGCCCCCCTTCACTGGAATGACCTCCCTCGCTCCGTCCGTCTCTCTCTCACTCTAAGCTCCTTCAAACGGGCACTATAAACCCACCTGTTCCTCAAACCCTACCATCCTTCCACCTAACCCGCTCTCCCCTCCCTCCTCCCGTCCCCTCTTCTCTCCTTTACATAAACTGGCCCCTCTTGTACCTGAGTTTTGTTTACCCTCCCTTAGGATGTAAGCTCATTTGAGCAGGGTCCTCTTCCCTCCTGTGCCCTTACCTACTCTTCGGCTCCGTCCTGTCTGCATTAGCCTGCTTGGAGCTTTTGAACTGTTGGTATTTTTGTTTACTGCTCAGTAATGTTTTACCCTGTACTGTCTATTGTGTGTGCATTGTACGGCGCTGCAGAACTCTTGTGGTGCCTAACAAATAAAGGATAATAATAATAATAATAATAATAATAATAATAATGCATTCTCTTGCAGAAACGTCCAATCAAATACGCAGAAGTACACTGTATTTCAGATGTAACATTTACTGCTGCTTGCTTTCTAGTCTAAGTTACGGATGAAAGGGATGACTCAACACAGCATTCACAACCGTGTCACATAATTGATAATTAAATGGATACACCTGCACACACTCATCTCATTATAAACTACTGTATAAGACCTAAAGAGTGAGATTACTGTAGTGCCATTTTGTTAGAAATTTGTGTGCTGATCCAGTGTATTGTATTTATATTAGAATTTTCGAGTTTTAGAGGCTTATTCTCCAAAAGAGAAATGTGCATTATTGTTTACTTTAGAAGCACTGTGTGAATTATTGAATTTGTCTCTGTTTTAAAAATTGTGTTCATACATTGTTATCATAGTAATGCCCCACATTACCAATGCTAGTCTGTTCTAAAAGATTATGTAAGTGTACACTTGCATGCATTTCCATTGCATGTGTTGGTTCTTTAAAATCTTTTAAAAGTCTTGCCTATGTCATCTACGATGTATATAGTGTCGAAGTCAGCAAATTGGATAAAGTAATTTCAATTAAAGTCTAGCAAACTTGGTTGTCTTTGTCTGAAAAGATGCGTATGGTACGCATCTACGTACAAGGGCACGCTACGGCGTGAAAGGGCGTAAGCATCCACTACACGTGGCAGCAACAGTAATTGGTCTTTTACCATACATTCCCACAAACACGCATACTTATAAAATAGTACACATTAATGGTAGTTGCAACACATAGTCAGTTATGTTGAAATATAGTAGTATTTATATGTTATATCAGAGTTACATGCATATTAGTGAAATACACGGAACGGGATGAAGGAATCACATCATGAGTGGTATCATAATGAACCTTGTTACATATCCTACTGTTTGGTTCACTCTGCGAGGGAATCGTAGAGTGCATACACAAGTTATGAATGATAGGGAATTATGAACTACTTAAGACTAAGGAATCTTGGCGGGAAGAGCAGAGCATACCCCCTGCAGAGGTGACCCCCTCCTTTGGATTTCTTAGGATGAACCAGCCAATGATTGACAACCCCTTGGACATTCCTGAGACCTAGACCAATAGATGCAAGCTATACCATCTTCATTGTATTACTGTATTTGATTGTGTATATAAGCAGCAGCTTGTGATCCAGTGTGCAGACATCTTGTCCCCAGACTTCAGAATTGAATGACTGCACGGGATCCAGAGCGCCTGCGATAAGTAACGGCTGTATTTACTATTACTTCGCTTGAGCATATTATTCTACTTATTGCAAATAAATCTTTGTGCGTTAGAAACACAAATCGAGGTTCGACAATCGTTATTGGTTAGCGACAATACGCACATAACAATAGTAACATACATATTTTTTTTTTAATATCAAAATTCCATGTTTATTAAATTTCATGTCATGCTTACTTTCATATACTTTTTGTCTTTGTTTCAGAAATTTCATAATGCGCCCTTCTCAATCATTTCTGTGTGTATGTTTAGTTTATAATGTTTAATGTACAAGGAGATTACAAAGGCTGCAAGGCATTAGGTAATATATTTTTCTTTCATCCATCTGTATCACATATAGCCCAGCATGGGCATATTGCATGCCTAGAATCTAGAGGGCAACAAGCGTCTTCTGCTTCAAAACCATCTTGGAGTCTCATTCCCCATGAGCCTCTGAAGGTGTTCCTGTGTTTCCTCGTGTGTTCAGCTCCTGCTGATTCCTGTTGTTTGTTTGTGGTTTCCAAACCACTTCATCTCCGCTGTGTTTCATCGTGACTACACCAGCTGATTCCTATCCGCTGCCTCCGTGCTACTTCAGTTTGCAGTCCACTTCAACTCTCCTGTGTTTCATCGTGACTGCACCAGCTGATTCCTATCCGCTGCCTCCGTGTATCTACAGTATCCTGCTCACTTCAACTCTCCCGTGTTTCATCGTGACTGCACCAGCTGATTCCTATCCGCTGCCTCCGTGTATCTACAGTATCCTGCTCACCTCAACTCTCTCGTGTTTCATCGTGACTACTCCAGCTGATTCCTATCCGCTGCCTCCGTGTATCTGCAGTTCCCTGCTCATCGCAACCCTCCAGTACTCCTCGCGTCTGCAGCCAGCTGATCCGCTCTCCATGCTTCTACAGTGTCTCCGCTTGTGTCAACTCGCCTGTCTGCATCGGATCAACGCCCCGCTGCTTTCATCTCGTCTAGACCATCTTTACTCTTCAGTGTTCTCCAGGTGTCCAGTTCTATATACTACTGCTTCCTGAGTATTTGTTTCTATCCCTGCTGGTCTACCTACCTGTGCGCTGCACCTACTTGATTACCGCTTCTACCCTCCTGGGACTTCGTATCCTGCCGGCCTCCCGCCGTCCAGGTATCTCTGCACTTCTGTCTGACAGCCTGCTCTCCTGAACCACGGTATGCATACTTCTCATTGACTGTGCTGGTGTATTGCATATCTTGCTGGACTGAGTTGTTCTCCTCTGGAGTTTACTATCCGCTGAGACTATTGCCATCATTTGACTGTGTTACCTTTTGCCTGGATAGTTCTTGTGACTTTGTATTATTGTGCAGTGCTGTTCAGTCATTACTATATTGTGCATATCATCGTGGGATCAAGTTCAGTGTGCCCGTGTATACTCTGCATTGCATTTCTCTCCCCGTGCTCCTCCTCACATATATATTCAGTGGTACAACTTGCTAGAGGCAGACCACTGTTCCCTGTTTCCTGAGTCACCTGTTTCCAGTATCCTTTCACATAGCAGTGGTACAACTTGCTAATGCAGACCACTGACTTCCCGGATACCTCCACCTGGATTCTATTCCCTCACCTAGACAGCGGTACAACTTGCTAAATGCAGACCGCTGACTCTCATCACCTCCTCGTTACTTCTGGACATTCCTCCTCACTATAGCAGTGGTACAACTTGCTAACAGCAGACCACTGACTACCCTCACGTTTCCTTTGTCCATTCAGTTCCTCGTGTACTATTACCTACATATTACCAGTGCTGCTAGTCATAGACTTTCCACGAGCATTCTCTACCATCTGCTGTCTCCTGTTCCGTGATCACCCCGCTACCAGAGTACCATATTACCACCTATACTGCTCTGGTAAGTCCATCATCTGGTGATCCCTGGGTAAAGACTCCTAGTGCCGTGACAGTAAGATCAGGCCATGACAAACCCAGGATCGGAACCAACAGCTATAGAGATGCTGCGGTATCTGGTTACCCGTATGGAACAACAAGATGTTCGTCAACAACAGTTGCTGCAATGTTATCAGACTTTAGTCGCCCAAGTAACTTCTGTGCAATATGTAGCAGCCACTGTTGATCCTCCCGTGTCGTCATCTTCTTCCCCTGTGCCATCCCAGGTGTCTACTGCTTCCGCGCTACACCTGCCTACTCCGTCAAAATATGATGGAGACCCCAAAACCTGTAGGGGCTTTCTTACTCAATGCTCAGTTCATTTTGAGCTCCAACCTCAAAATTTCTCTACTCATCGTTCCAGAGTGGCCTATCTCATTTCCTTGTTTTCCGGACAAGCTCTCGCATGGGCATCCCCTCTGTGGGAAAGAAATGACCCATTATTACAGGATAGTGCCAAATTTATTTCCATGTTCCGAAGTGTATTTGATGAACCAGGTCGTGTTATTTCCGCTGCATCCAGCATTCTCAGTCTTCGCCAAGGATCTCGCACTGTAGCTCAGTACGTCATTCAATTTCGGATACTAGCCTCTGAACTTCAGTGGAACGCTGAGGCACTGATCGCCGCCTTCTGGCAGGGGCTTTCCGATAAAATTAAAAACGCACTGACCTCACAAGAAGTACCCTCCTCTTTGGATAATTTGATTTCCATTTCCCTTCGTGTAGACATGAGGTTTCGTGAGAATGATTCCGAAAAAGTAACTTCCTTCAAAGCGCCTCTTCGCTCGGTACCTCAATTTCGCCCAGCTTCATCTCCGGTGATACCCTTGGAGATAGGTCGCTCCAAATTAACTTCAGAGGAGAGGGACCGAAGAGTAAAAAATAGACTTTGTATCTATTGTGCTGATTCCACGCATATGCTCAATTCATGTCCCAGGAAATGCCGGGCTCTAACCAATACTGGGGAGATAAGGTTAGGGTACCTGGAGTCCTCTCCCTGTTTTACGAAATTAAAAGTCTGTGCTTTTGATGTTTCAGTTTCCTTTGCTATCAAATCCTTTAAGTCCCAAGCACTTATTGACTCTGGAGCTGCGGGAAACTTTATTTCTGAATGCCTCGTGAATCAATGGTCCCTACCAGTGATTACTTTAAAGACACCTATTACTGTGACTGCTATCGATGGATCACGCATTGTCAATGGTCTCATCACCCAGAGTACGTCTCCAGTAACCCTTCAAATTGGTGTATTACACCAAGAAGAAATTTCATTTCTAATTCTTCCTGTTACTACAAGTCCGATTGTATTAAGCCTTCCATGGCTTCAACGTCACTCTCCCCAGATTGACTGGCACACTTCTCAAGTTACGTCTTGGGGAGCTGAATGTCATCATCGTTGTCTCTCTCAAGTTGTTCCACTCAAAATACAGCAGTCGTCTATTTCACCGGGTCCACCAGGTCTCCCTACACAGGATTTTTTATCTACGGATCTGTGCGATAAGGTTCAGTCTGAACGCCTTCCTCCTCATCGGGCGTTCGTGACGTCCTCGGACGTTGAAGATGGATCTCAGGAGTCATCTTCAAAAAGTCAAGTGCTTGTGGTTTACGGTCACCATCCGTCTTTTCCGGAATTTCCTGCCCTCCCTCCCACCCAAGTTCCTGCTGTAGAGACTGTTTGCCAAACCTTCAAAAATATTTGGTCTCAGGTCAAAACCTGTTTAAAGAAAACATCTGCCAAATATAAGTCTTTTGCAAATAAAAAGAGGCGGGCTATTCCACCACTGAAAATTGGAGATTGTGTCTGGTTATCTACCAAAAATATTCGTTTGAAGGTTCCATCTATGAAATTCGCTCCTCGTTTTATTGGTCCGTATAGGATCATTCAAGTGATCAATCCAGTTTGTTTCAAACTTCTACTTCCTAAGAATCTTCGTATTTCCAACGCCTTCCATGTGTCCTTGCTCAAACCTCTCATCATCAACCGTTTCTCGGTCCCTCCTTCAGCACCTCGGCCAGTTCAAATTCATCAGGAGGAAGACTTTGAGATTACTCATATATTGATGCAAATATTTCGCGAGGAGTTCTTCGTTTCCTCGTTCATTGGAAGGGCTTTGGTCCTGAGGAGCATTCATGGATCAAAGCTGAAGATCTCAACGCTCCAGCTCTTCTTAAGAAGTTTTATTCCAAGTTTCCGGACAAACCCGGTTCCAGGTGTTCTGTGCCCACCTTTAAAAGGGGGGGTACTGTCACTCACCGGACTGTGAGTGCTACTTCTCGTGTGTTTAGGAACCGTGGCCGTCCACCATCCTAAGGGTCTGCGCATGTGCAGCCCTTTCAACCCTTCAGTTCATGTTCCTTTTAGTTAATTGGCTGATCAGGCAACACTCCCTATTTAAAGCACCTGAGGTCAATACCTCGTTGCCTGATCTTGGAGTCTCATTCCCCATGAGCCTCTGAAGGTGTTCCTGTGTTTCCTCGTGTGTTCAGCTCCTGCTGATTCCTGTTGTTCGTTTGTGGTTTCCAAACCACTTCATCTCCGCTGTGTTTCATCGTGACTACACCAGCTGATTCCTATCCGCTGCCTCCGTGCTACTTCAGTTTGCAGTCCACTTCAACTCTCCTGTGTTTCATCGTGACTGCACCAGCTGATTCCTATCCGCTGCCTCCGTGTATCTACAGGATCCTGCTCACTTCAACTCTCCCGTGTTTCATCGTGACTGCACCAGCTGATTCCTATCCGCTGCCTCCGTGTATCTACAGTATCCTGCTCACCTCAACTCTCTCGTGTTTCATCGTGACTACTCCAGCTGATTCCTATCCGCTGCCTCCGTGTATCTGCAGTTCCCTGCTCATCGCAACCCTCCAGTACTCCTCGCGTCTGCAGCCAGCTGATCCGCTCTCCGTGCTTCTACAGTGTCTCCGCTTGTGTCAACTCGCCTGTCTGCATCGGATCAACGCCCCGCTGCTTTCATCTCGTCTAGACCATCTTTACTCTTCAGTGTTCTCCAGGTGTCCAGTTCTATATACTACTGCTTCCTGAGTATTTGTTTCTATCCCTGCTGGTCTACCTACCTGTGCGCTGCACCTACTTGATTACCGCTTCTACCCTCCTGGGACTTTGTATCCTGCCGGCCTCCCGCCGTCCAGGTATCTCTGCACTTCTGTCTGACAGCCTGCTCTCCTGAACCACGGTATGCATACTTCTCATTGACTGTGCTGGTGTATTGCATATCTTGCTGGACTGAGTTGTTCTCCTCTGGAGTTTACTATCCGCTGAGACTATTGCCATCATTTGACTGTGTTACCTTTTGCCTGGATAGTTCTTGTGACTTTGTATTATTGTGCAGTGCTGTTCAGTCATTACTATATTGTGCATATCATTGTGGGATCAAGTTCAGTGTGCCCGTGTATACTCTGCATTGCATTTCTCTCCCCGTGCTCCTCCTCACATATATATTCAGTGGTACAACTTGCTAGAGGCAGACCACTGTTCCCTGTTTCCTGAGTCACCTGTTTCCAGTATCCTTTCACATAGCAGTGGTACAACTTGCTAACGCAGACCACTGACTTCCCAGATACCTCCACCTGGATTCTATTCCCTCACCTAGACAGCGGTACAACTTGCTAAATGCAGACCGCTGACTCTCATCACCTCCTCGTTACTTCTGGACATTCCTCCTCACTATAGCAGTGGTACAACTTGCTATCCGCAGACCACTGACTACCCTCACGTTTCCTTTGTCCGTTCAGTTCCTCGTGTACTATTACCTACATATTACCAGTGCTGCTAGTCATAGACTTTCCACGAGCATTCTCTACCATCTGCTGTCTCCTGTTCCGTGATCACCCCGCTACCAGAGTACCATATTACCACCTATACTGCTCTGGTAAGTCCATCATCTGTGATCCCTGGGTAAAGACTCCTAGTGCCCATGACAGTGGCCTTGGGAACACCTGCGACTTCTTTGCCGTCAGGTAATCAGGGATGCGGCACAGATTGCAGCAGAGGCAAGGAGGCGAAAGGCCACACAGTGACATGTGGCTATTAGGCCTTTTGTTGTCCTAAAGACGTTGGTATACACTGTAGTCAGAAATCTTAGGTCTACCACCTGTGCAAAATATTGACACTCTTTGCACTATAGAATACTTGTAGACTTAATTGTCAAATATTGTACCATTACACTAGCACCATATCATGTTTAAAAATCACCCTAATAGTTCATATGTTTCAGTACTCATTACTAATATATTTCAAATGTTCTTTCTTGTTACTCTTTATAGGAGACAAAGTGTACTCTGTATGCCTTTGATTCACTATGTTAAATCCACGCAAAGAGCAAGAGTTTACAAACAATCCGGTTATAGAGTGCACTTTTGGCCTTTTAAAGGCCATTTTCTGCAGCCTTTACTGGACTGGTGACACTGTTATGTATGCTCCCAATATTGTATGCAATATAATTGCTCTGTATGTGGTGTTCTATAACATCGCCATAATGAGTGGGGTTCAATGGGTGGAAGAGGCCGAGGTTGCTGGCCAGGAGGTGGATGATGTAGAACCTAGTTCTCCAGATTAGTATGATTATTCACAATGTAAAGAATATGTGATTTCCTCATACTTTTCATGTAAGTACCTTTTGGCCTTTGTTTCACATGTAATGCACAAGGTAAATGGACAAAAACAGAGTGAAACTTTTTCAAATATAAAAAATAGTGTTTTACTATAGACAAATTACCAAAGCAAAACCATACGTGCCAAAAAACAACAATCAATATTTTTAAATCTTTTCTGGCCCTGCTTGCCCCTTGGGCCAACATTGAAATTTTTTTTTACCTTTCCCTGCCTTATGGCTACCGTGATGTGGTGGACAACAATGTGGAAGAAGCAGAGTACAATGGCACATCAGTGGGTGGAGATGCAGCAGAAGGTGGATGTGCAGCAGAGGGTGGGGCCAAAGAGGTTTGTGGGGCCATTTGGACAGCAGAGGGCATTTGGGAAACAGAGCATTTGAACAGCAGAGGGCATTTGGTAAAAAGAGGGCATTTGGACAGCATAGGGCATTTGGGGTGGAGACAACATTGGGGCAGCGTGGTATAGTTGGGTAGCATATTGAGTGTAATCTTAGGGAGGATAAAGTTGTGAAGGATTAAGGAAGGTAAAGTTGGAGAGGATAAGGAGGGTAAAGTTGGGGAGGAAAACAATTGATATATTGTGGCATAGTGGTTTGTGGGGAGAAATCGGGCAGAGGGACAGGAGTGTGCTATAGGGAAGGAGAGGAAACAAGTGTACTAGGGGAATTGGGCTAGGAGGGTTGAGGTGAGGATAGTGTTAATGTTTCTGACAGTGTGATGGATATTGGTTAATTTAGTGCTTATGACCTGAGTAGTGCTTTTAAATGTTTGGTTACATTGGTGCATTTTTGTGTACATGTGTGGTCATTTTTTACAAAATTCTAAAACAATATATAACATATTAATTAACCAACCAGCATATATGTGTGTGGCACACAATGTTACCTAGGCATTATTTTGAAATCTCGAACTGATCTTGTCTGAAAGTAGTCTGTAATTTTGAAGACCATGGTCAGATTCTAGAATAGGCTGGATATGTTGCAGAATAAGTGCCAAGAATTTAGTAGTTTTATTTGAATTACAATTGTTTATTTCCTTTTTTTGTTTAATTTAAAAAACAGCTATTGTGTGAGTTTTGAAATCTGAAACCAAAAATTTGTCATTCCCCCCCCCCCTCTATGTATTATGATTAGAAATTTACCTCTGGGGATGAGTGGAGTTGTAAGGGGTGGGCTTGCTCTAGTGTCAATCCTGCCCACTGCCTGCACCAACTGATCATCGATGCAGACCAATTCCGTGGTCTCCAGGGAACTGAGGTCTAAGGGAGCTGGGGGACCACTCCCTGTCCTCCAATCATGCCTGTGTTTCTCTCTTATTTTGTTTTTAAGGCAACGCCTAAAATCTTGCCAACTATGTGAAATGTTAAAAGAAAATAATTATGCAATATACACAATCAAATATATTTTTTAAAGAGTCGTGCAGACATATATATAGAAATGTATTGGCCCTAAAGATCAAAGACTAATAACTGACAGCTACTCAGAATTCTAATGTCCAAAATGTTTTAAAGTTAGTAAACTTGTTGGTCTGTCATACCTTGGACAATGATTTTAAGTTCAAATTTTCAAAGACCTGTACTAGGTATGCAGAGCACAATGTATTCTCATTGTTCGTCTATTTGGAGCCACAGCATTGACCCGCATTGTCATGTCCTTCCTCATTCTGTATTTTGCTGGGGTGGAGAACTGCCGGTTGGTAGAGTGCAGCCTCTCCAACACCAGTTCAACCAACTTCCATTTCCTGAGCAGAGAAATTTGGCAGCTGTAAAGATGGTCCCGGGAGCCCTGGATCTGGTGCCCGGGAAGAGGGCGAAGATGCCCGCTGTTGCTGCGCCCCTGGAGAGGCTGAAGATGTTCCCATTTCCTGTGCCCATCAAGCAGGTGAAGAAAGAAGAGAAAGGTTACTTACTGGTCCAGCGATCCAGCGGCGGCGAGTATGGCTTCTTTCTTCCAGGTCGGCGGAGGAAGCATGAGCCAATCAGGGCTCATCTTCTCCTCTGGCCAATCGGCGGCCAGATACGCCAGGACGTCCGGAGCGGCGGACCAAGACCAGAAGAAAACTTCAAGCAACAGGATGCCGGAAGTGGCAGGGAGCCCTTGTAAGGGCTAGGAGCGCCCCCACCTCCGGAGCAGCAGCAGAGCCCACGCCAAACAGGAGAAGAGGCGCCGCCGGCTGGAGGGTCTGGAAGACCCGGAAAAGAAGAAGGAAGATGGCGTGGCAAGTTGAGTATCCTGCGCAGAGCAAGTAAGTACCCTCAACTTTAGGTCGGGCACTAGGCCCGTGGCCACGGTCAGGCACAAGGCCCGTGGGAACAAATTAGGGGCACAAGGCCCAGGGAGTTGGGCACTAGGCAGTGGGCAAGTAGCCCATAGTCTGAAAAGGCCCTTAGTTAGTTAGCTAGGCAGGGGGGCTTAGAGCCCCAGGTGTATAAGGGCACAAGGCCCTTAGTTAGGTAGCGGCCTAGAGACCATAGGAGAGGCCACAGGGCCTGGTCAGGGGGCTATAAGCCCATAGGCTGTAAAGGGCACAAGGCCCTAGTTGCTAGGCAGGGGGCAAGTGCCCAGAGGTAGGGAGGCCACAAGGCCTAAGTAGGCAGGGGCTAGTGCCCCCAGGTAGCAGGGCACAAGGCCCTAGGTAGTGGGCTCAGAGCCCTAAGTTAGAGAGGGGGCTGAGGCCCATAGTCAGAGCACAAGGCTCTGTAGGCAGATGGGCAGAGACCCATGGTGAGTAGGGCATAAGGCCCTGGTGGTGTGTTAGAGGCATGAGAGCCTTGTGAGTGTAGGGCACGGTCCTGTGTGAGGTAAATACACAGAATAGGAGGTACAGCAGAGCGGAGGCTACTGTTGGTGCTGTAGCAACCGGCTGGTTGGCGCTGTATACTCTGGTGTAGTAGCTTGCCATATACTGTATATTGTTTTATTCCGTCTGTGCGGCGAAAATTTTGTGTATATTGTATTTTTGGTGTGCTACTGTCACTCACCGGACTGTGAGTGCTTCTTCCCGGACATTTAGGAACCGTGGCCGTCCTCCATCCTGAGGGACTGCGCATGCGCAGCCCTTTCTATACCTCCAGTGTATGTTCCTTTAACTTAATTGGCAGATCAGGCAACCTCCCTATATTAAGCACCTGTGGTCAACACCACGTTGCCTGATCTTGGAGTCTCATTCCCCATGAGTCTCTGAAGGTGTTCCTGTGTTTCCTTGTTTATTCAGCCCTGCTGATTCCTGTGGTTTCCAAACCACTTCTACCTCTGTGGTTTCCAAACCACTTCTGCTACTGTGGTTCCCATACCACTTCTACCATCTACTGTATCATCGTGACTGTGAGCTGATTCCTATCCGCTGCCTCCGTGCACTACAGTCTTCTAATCACTTCAACTCTACCATGTATCATTGGGACTGTTAGCTGATGCCTATCCGCTGCCTCCGTGCATTACAGGCTTCAACCACATCCACTCACCTGTTCATGATTGTGACTGCCAGCTGATTCCTAT
This sequence comes from Mixophyes fleayi, assembly GCF_038048845.1. Lineage (NCBI taxonomy): Eukaryota > Metazoa > Chordata > Amphibia > Anura > Limnodynastidae > Mixophyes > Mixophyes fleayi. Next base: position 81,958,248 of record NC_134410.1, read on the forward strand.
CCGCTGCCTCCGTGCACTACAGGCTTCAACCTGCAACTCGTCTGTGTTTCATCATCGTGACTGCTAGCTGATTCCTATCCGCTGCCTCCGTGCACTACAGTCTTCAACCTGCAACCCGTCTGTGTTTCATCGTGACTGTTTAGCTGATTCCTACCCGCTGCCTCTGTGCGCTTCAGTCTTCAGTCCTTGTCTACTCTACCGTGTTTCCTTGAGTCTGCTGCCACTATTGCTACCCGCTACTCTCCGTGATCATCTGTTCCAGTTCAACTCTGCTCCGGTGTCCCATCGTTACTGCACCTGCTGGTTGCTATTGGTTACCTCCGTGTTCCCGCAGAGACCCGCTGCTGTTACTTCTCAGCGCTACTCATCCATCTACTGCTGATCCGCTCTCCACGCCTTCCTGTGTTCCCTGCTGGTCTACCTACCTGTGCGCTGCACCTGCTAGACCCCTGCTTCACCCATCCAGGGACTTGTATCCTGCTGGCCTCCTGCCCTTCAGGTATCTCTGCACTCCTGTCTGGCTGCCTTCTCCTGAACCACGGTATGCATACTTCCCATTGACTGTGCTGTGTATTGCATACCTTGCTGGACTGTGTTGGTTCTCCTCTGGAGTGTACTATCCGCTGAGTCTATTGCCATCATTGACTGTGTTGGTTCTCCTCTGGAGTGTACTATCTGCTGACTCTACTGCCATCATTGACTGTGTTATCTCATGCCGGATTACTTCAAGAGACTTTCTATATTGGCAGTGTTGTTCAGTCATTTATACATTTATATTGTGCATATTACTGTGGATCAAAGTCAAGGTGCCCGTGTATATATTGTGTTGCAGTCTCTCCCCGTGCACCTCCTCACATATATATTCAGTAGTACAACTTGCTAGTGGCAGACCACTGACTCCTGTTTACAGTTTCACCTGTTCCAGTATCCTCTCACATAGCAGTGGTACAAACTTGCTAACGCAGACCACTGACTCCCCGGATACCTCCACTTGGATTCCATTCCTTCACTCAGACAGCGGTACAACTTGCTATCCGCAGACCGCTGACTCTCATCACCTCCTCGTTTCTGTTGGACATTCCTCCTCACTATAGCAGTGGTACAACTTGCTACCGCAGACCACTGACTACCTTCACGTGTCCTTTGTCCATACAGTTCCTCGTGTATTACTACCTCCATATTGCCAGTGCTGCTAGTCATAGACTTTCCTGAGCATCTCATCATCTGCTATTTCCTGTTCCGTGATCACCCTGCTACCAGAGTACCATATTACCACCTATACTGCTCTGGTAAGCCTATCACCTGGTGATCCCTGGGTAAAGACTCCTAGTGCCCGTGACAGTAAGATCAGGCCATGACAGACCCAGATACGGAACCTACTGCTAAAGAGATGCTGCAGCATCTGGTCAGCCGTGTGGAGCAACAGGATGCTCGCCAACAGCTGTTACTTCAATGTTACCAATCGTTAACCTCCCAAGGAACATCTGGACAGATTGTTACAGCTAGTATTGAAGCTCCTGTGCTTTCCTCCGTTTCCCCAGTGCCATCCCAGGTGTCTACAGCTCCTACGCTTCACCTGCCTACGCCGTCAAAATATGACGGGGACCCCAAAACTTGTAGAGGTTTCCTTAACCAATGTTCAGTCCATTTTGAACTCCAACCTCAAAATTTTTCTACCCATCGTTCCAGAGTGGCCTATCTTATCTCATTGTTTTCTGGACAAGCCCTGGCTTGGGCCTCCCCTCTGTGGGAAAGAAACGATCCAATTCTACAAGATAGTGCCAAATTCATTTCCACGTTCCGAAGTGTGTTCGATGAACCAGGTCGTGTGACCTCCGCTGCTTCCAGCATTCTGCGTTTGCGACAAGGCTCCCATACAGTAGGACAGTATGTCATTCAATTTAGGATCTTAGCCTCTGAACTTCAGTGGAACACTGAAGCATTAGTTGCCGCCTTCTGGCAGGGGCTCTCCGATAAAATTAAAGATGCACTGACTACCCAAGAGCTTCCTTCGTCACTAGAAGATTTGATCTCTCTTTGCCATCGTGTAGACATGAGATTTCGTGAAAGAGAATCTGAGAAAACAACTTCTGCTAAAGCACCTCTTCGTTTAAACCCTCAATTTCGTCCAGTTTCACCTTCTGTGATTCCCATGGAGATAGGACGTTCCAAATTATCTTTAGAAGAGAGGAAACGAAGAGTAAAGAATAGACTCTGTATCTATTGTGCTGATTCCACACATATGCTCAGTTCTTGCCCTAAGAAATCGGGAAATGCCAGGCCCTAACTAGTTCTGGAGAGGTGAAGTTAGGGTCCCTGGAGTCCTCTCCATTGTCTATGAAATCTAAAGTCTGCGCTTTCGATGTTACGATTTCCTTTGCTACCAAATCCTTTGAGTCACAGGCATTGATTGATTCCGGAGCAGCAGGAAATTTCATTTCTAAATCACTAGTGAATCAATGGTCCCTACCAGTGATCACTTTAAAAACACCCATTACTGTGACGGCTATAGATGGATCACGTCTCATCAATGGTCTCATCACCCAGAGTACGTCTCCAGTAACCCTTCAGATTGGTGTACTACACCATGAAGAAATTTCGTTTTTAATTCTTCCTGTTACGACAAGTCCGATTGTCTTAGGCCTTCCATGGCTTCAATGTCATTCTCCCCAGATTGACTGGCGCACCCCTCAAGTTACGTCTTGGGGGCCTGAATGTCACCATCGTTGTCTCTCTCAAGTTATTCCTCTTAAAGTACAGCAATCTTCCATCTCATCTTCCTCCCCGGGACTCCCTCCTCAGTATGCTTCATTTGCCGATGTGTTTGATAAAGCTCAGTCTGAACGTCTTCCTCCTCATCGTTCTTGGGATTGTCCGATCGACCTTCTACCTGGCAAGACTCCTCCCAGGGGTCGGGTCTATCCTCTCTCGTTACCTGAAACTCAAGCCACATCTGAGTACATACAGGAGAATCTCCAGCGTGGGTTCATTCGACCTTCCACCTCTCCCGCTGGAGCTGGGTTCTTCTTCGTCAAAAAGAAGGATGGATCATTACGCCCTTGTATAGATTTTCGTGGACTCAACGCCATTACTATCAAGAATCGGTATCCCATTCCGCTGATCACTGAGCTATTTGATCGCATCAAGGGAGCTCGGATATTTACTAAGTTGGATCTTCGTGGTGCCTACAATTTAATTAGAATCCGTTCCGGTGACGAATGGAAGACCGCGTTTAACACCAGAGATGGGCATTACGAATATTTAGTAATGCCCTTCGGGCTGTGTAATGCCCCCGCGGTTTTCCAGGGTTTCATCAATGAGATCTTTCGGGACTTATTATATGTATGTGTCGTTGTCTACTTGGACGACATATTGATCTTCTCACAGGACCTGCCTTCTCATCACCAACATGTGGCAGAGGTCCTCTCCAGACTACGGAAAAACTCATTGTTCTGTAAATTGGAAAAATGTTCATTCGAGTTACCCCAGATTCCATTCTTGGGGTATATAGTTTCCGGAGTTGGCCTGAAGATGGATCCAGACAAAGTAAATGCTGTACTACATTGGCCTCAGCCAACTACTCTTCGTGCCATCCAGCGTTTTTTAGGTTTTGCCAATTACTATAGACGCTTCATTCAAGACTTCTCATCCATTGCATCTCCCATTGTGGCCTTAACTCGGAAAGGGGCTAATACTAAGCAATGGTCATCTGAGGCTCTCCAAGCCTTTCAAATCCTCAAAGAGTCCTTCTCGTCTGCTCCCATTCTGCGACAACCTGATGTGACACTCCCCTTCTTCCTAGAAGTAGATGCCTCTAATGTGGGCTTAGGAGCTATTCTCTCCCAACGCTCGGAGCAACAAAAATTACATCCTTGTGCCTTCTACTCTCGGGGTCTTCTGCCCGCAGAGAAAAACTATACTATCGGGGACAAGGAGTTGCTGGCCATCAAAGCTGCATTAGAGGAATGGAGATACTTGTTGGAAGGAGCTCGCCATCCGGTGACGATCTTCACGGATCATAAGAACTTGTCATATTTGCAATCTGCTCAATGCTTGAACCCTCGTCAAGCAAGATGGTCTCTTTTCTTTTCCCGTTTTGAATTAATTATAACCTTCAAACCAGCTGCTAAGAACAAGAAAGCTGACGCTCTATCTCGAGCTTTTGTGACGTCCTCTGATGTAGAAGAGGTTCCCAACCATGCTATTCTAGACCCCAAATGTATTTCTCTGGCTGCTTCATCCACCAAAATGCTACCATTTGGGAAAACCCTCGTGCCTCCTACTCTGAGGAGGAAAATCCTTTCGTGGTTCCATGCCTCTCGTTTTTCTGGACACGCCGGTGAACATAAGACCTTTGAGATTCTCTCTCGTAGTTACTGGTGGCCTTCAATGAGGAGAGACGTCAAAGAGTTTATTGCTTCCTGTGATTTATGTTCTCAGTTCAAATCCTCCCGCAGAACTCCAGCAGGGTTGCTGCGACCACTACCCATTCCGTCCAAGCCTTGGACCCATATTAGTATGGATTTCGTTACTGATTTGCCACCAAGTAAGAATCACAATACTATTTGGGTAGTGGTAGACAGATTTTCGAAGATGGCTCATTTCGTCCCTCTGTCCGGTTTACCTTCCTCGTCTACTCTGGCTGAACATTTCATTAAAGAAATCTTCCGCATCCATGGATGTCCGTCTGAGATTGTGTCAGATAGAGGAGTACAATTCGTTTCCAGATTCTGGCGGGCCCTTTGTAAAACCTTGGGCATACGATTAGCACTCTCATCGTCTTACCATCCGCAATCTAACGGACAAACGGAACGAGTCAATCAAGATCTTGAGACTTTTATTAGGATGTTCTCTTCAGCCAACCAAGACAACTGGGTAGAATTGCTCCCTTGGGCTGAATTCGCCCATAACAACATGTACCATGAGTCATCATCCAAAACTCCATTCTTTGTGGTCTACGGTCACCATCCGTCTTTTCCGGAATTTCCTGCCCTCCCGCCCACCCAAGTTCCTGCTGTGGAGACTGCTTGTCAGACCTTCAAAAATATCTGGTCTCAGGTCAAAACCTGTTTAAAGAAGACATCTAACAAATATAAGTCTTTCGCAGATAAGAAGAGGCGGGCTATTCCACCACTAAAAATTGGAGATCGTGTCTGGTTATCTACCAAAAATATTCGTTTGAAGGTTCCATCTATGAAATTCGCCCCTCGTTTTATTGGTCCATATAGGATCATTCAAGCTATCAATCCAGTATGTGTTAAACTTCTTCTTCCTAAGAATCTTCGGATCTCCAATGCCTTCCATGTGTCCTTGCTCAAACCTCTCATCATCAACCGTTTCTCGACTCCTTCCTCAGCACCGCAGCCAGTTCAAGTTCATCAGGAGGAGGATTTCGAGATTACTGAGGTATTGGATGCAAAAATTTCGCGAGGAGTCCTCCGTTTCCTCGTTCATTGGAAGGGCTTTGGTCCTGAAGAGCGTTCATGGATCAAAGCTGAAGATCTTAATGCTCCTGCCCTTCTGAAGAAGTTTTATTCCAAAAATCCGGACAAGCCCGGTTCCAGGCGTTCTGTGCCCACCTTTAAAAGGGGGGGTACTGTCACTCACCGGACTGTGAGTGCTTCTTCCCGGACATTTAGGAACCGTGGCCGTCCTCCATCCTGAGGGACTGCGCATGCGCAGCCCTTTCTATACCTCCAGTGTATGTTCCTTTAACTTAATTGGCAGATCAGGCAACCTCCCTATATTAAGCACCTGTGGTCAACACCACGTTGCCTGATCTTGGAGTCTCATTCCCCATGAGTCTCTGAAGGTGTTCCTGTGTTTCCTTGTTTATTCAGCCCTGCTGATTCCTGTGGTTTCCAAACCACTTCTACCTCTGTGGTTTCCAAACCACTTCTGCTACTGTGGTTCCCATACCACTTCTACCATCTACTGTATCATCGTGACTGTGAGCTGATTCCTATCCGCTGCCTCCGTGCACTACAGTCTTCTAATCACTTCAACTCTACCATGTATCATTGGGACTGTTAGCTGATGCCTATCCGCTGCCTCCGTGCATTACAGGCTTCAACCACATCCACTCACCTGTTCATGATTGTGACTGCCAGCTGATTCCTATCCGCTGCCTCCGTGCACTACAGGCTTCAACCTGCAACTCGTCTGTGTTTCATCATCGTGACTGCTAGCTGATTCCTATCCGCTGCCTCCGTGCACTACAGTCTTCAACCTGCAACCCGTCTGTGTTTCATCGTGACTGTTTAGCTGATTCCTACCCGCTGCCTCTGTGCGCTTCAGTCTTCAGTCCTTGTCTACTCTACCGTGTTTCCTTGAGTCTGCTGCCACTATTGCTACCCGCTACTCTCCGTGATCATCTGTTCCAGTTCAACTCTGCTCCGGTGTCCCATCGTTACTGCACCTGCTGGTTGCTATTGGTTACCTCCGTGTTCCCGCAGAGACCCGCTGCTGTTACTTCTCAGCGCTACTCATCCATCTACTGCTGATCCGCTCTCCACGCCTTCCTGTGTTCCCTGCTGGTCTACCTACCTGTGCGCTGCACCTGCTAGACCCCTGCTTCACCCATCCAGGGACTTGTATCCTGCTGGCCTCCTGCCCTTCAGGTATCTCTGCACTCCTGTCTGGCTGCCTTCTCCTGAACCACGGTATGCATACTTCCCATTGACTGTGCTGTGTATTGCATACCTTGCTGGACTGTGTTGGTTCTCCTCTGGAGTGTACTATCCGCTGAGTCTATTGCCATCATTGACTGTGTTGGTTCTCCTCTGGAGTGTACTATCTGCTGACTCTACTGCCATCATTGACTGTGTTATCTCATGCCGGATTACTTCAAGAGACTTTCTATATTGGCAGTGTTGTTCAGTCATTTATACATTTATATTGTGCATATTACTGTGGATCAAAGTCAAGGTGCCCGTGTATATATTGTGTTGCAGTCTCTCCCCGTGCACCTCCTCACATATATATTCAGTAGTACAACTTGCTAGTGGCAGACCACTGACTCCTGTTTACAGTTTCACCTGTTCCAGTATCCTCTCACATAGCAGTGGTACAAACTTGCTAACGCAGACCACTGACTCCCCGGATACCTCCACTTGGATTCCATTCCTTCACTCAGACAGCGGTACAACTTGCTATCCGCAGACCGCTGACTCTCATCACCTCCTCGTTTCTGTTGGACATTCCTCCTCACTATAGCAGTGGTACAACTTGCTACCGCAGACCACTGACTACCTTCACGTGTCCTTTGTCCATACAGTTCCTCGTGTATTACTACCTCCATATTGCCAGTGCTGCTAGTCATAGACTTTCCTGAGCATCTCATCATCTGCTATTTCCTGTTCCGTGATCACCCTGCTACCAGAGTACCATATTACCACCTATACTGCTCTGGTAAGCCTATCACCTGGTGATCCCTGGGTAAAGACTCCTAGTGCCCGTGACAGCTACCCATTTATTCCAGGTGCAAGACGTCAGGCCCCTATTAAAGGTAGGCTCTTGGTCCCTGTTGTTTTCCTGTACTAACCCGTACTGTGGGAACAAGTGTAGTTACCAGCTTACACATAGTCAGGGAAGAAAACACATAGTTTTCCCGTCCCGTAGGTCCCTGGAGTCACACTGGTTTCCAGAGGGGGTAATTGAGTGAGTCAGTGGCAGTGCAGAACAGCTTGATTCAGTTCCAGGGGCGGCACGTGGTTCTGGTTGAGGGTCCCCAAGCCCGAGTTCCGTGCAGGTTCTCTGGTGGTTCCGGGTGCAAGGACACGTGTTCGAAATCCGGGTGAAGGCAGTCGGGCGGTTCAGTTCGATTGGCTGTTCCGTGCGGCAGTTGACTCCCGGGTTAGTGTGCTGTTCCAGTGAGCCTCAGCCGGGCCTTGTGCAGCCGGTCCTTAGGGTCCGTGGGTGACCCCATAGTAAGGAGACAGTCTCCTTGGTACAACCTGGGTGAGGGATTTAGGAACCGCCCTCTGGTATAGTCCGTGAACACTGGCTGGTGTTCCCCGTAGTGGTTAGTGAACAGTTCCCGTTAGTGCACCACACCCAGCTAGTGTTTAGAGTTGTATAGTTTAGTTGCGTTGCCGACCATTAGAGAGTTGTTAGGGTCGGGTCGCCTGTTGTAGTTAGTTCAGTGTTATGGGTGCACACCTTAGTCTCACTAATAGCGCAGAGGGAGGCTGTATGTTCCTTGTCATCCGCAGGTGACGGGAAGGAGCAGGAGAACAGGACTGGAAGCGGGAGTGTCCCGGTTAGTATCACGCTCGATTCCCCCATTCGGTTGGTCCCTCACCGGGAGGTGTGCGAGGTACTTGAGGCGGGACTGTTCCTGGTCTCAAGTGCCTGTAGTCCCTCACGCCTTGGCAAGAGCAAAGTGAAGAGGTGGCAAGTGAGCTTTGACTGAGAGTGTCTTTGTTCATTGCCGTGTTCTCGGACAGCCCTTTCCTGGTAGGCACGGCCGTAATCTCTGTCTCTTTCTTAGAGGGACGTGGTTGGAGGTGACGAGGGTTGCGGCTGCTGATCTGCTGGGAACGGACATCGGCTGGGACATCAGAAGCGGACTGGTGGTGACCATTGTTTACAAAGTAAGTTCTTCTGTGTTCGTCTGTCCTGTTCCCCGCAGGTGCTTACACAGCCACCATTTTGAGGCTGAAGTTTAGGAGCCAAAGACCTGACTTGGGCCTGATTGCTGTGGCTTGGCCATTTTTCTAAACAGGAGTAAGAAAACAGTCATCATTCTGAGCTCCTACTACCAATTTCTGAACACCTACAAACATGTGATCATAAATGCCAGGGCTGAATGATTGTCTCCCCAGTTGTTATTTAGAGTTTACAGGTGCGTTCTCCTGCGATTGACTGTGTTTGAGTGGCTTGGTGTTGTCACGCCCCTAATTGCCTGGATATGGATGACTATTGTGATTAATTGACAGGTGAAAGTCAGCTATTTTACATTTAGAATTGAAAGGATCATACCTATGCCCAGATGTGCACTGAGAACCAATCAGTGATGACAAGGACAATGTTGAAAAATCTCACTCACTTACAAACATGAGCGCATCAACATTCACAAAAGCTGAGCCGTGATTACTTACAGCAACTATTGACTGTTCCTTTGGCCGCGCAGATCGGTAAATTAGTAATGAAGATAAAAATAATGCCTACATGTGTGTCCTCAGGTGTTTGCAGTTAGAATTTAACTGTAGTCGCAGCGTAGTCCAGATCCAGCCACAGTGGAGCGATCTCAGGAGGAGGCAGCCAGAGCTCTGCGCGGATTTGAAGGCTGAAGTTGCTAGGTATAGATTCTCAATTAATCTCACTTTTTAGGTTTTTTTATAAACAAGATTACTGTTTCATCTGGTCCATTACAAAGAATTACAACTAGTAATTACCTTCATTTGACAAAGTACAAGGCCTGCTATCTAATAGTGATGTTTCTGATTCAGTATGTGATTAATATCAACCTCCCAGATCAAGTCCATATGAAAGTGGTGTAGAGGTCTGTTTATTTGTCCAATGATGTTGCATGTGTGGTATTGGATATTTCACATTGCAACCTAATATTGTCTACATATCTCTAGGTTTGAAACAGAGATCACATTTATCATATTTATTCCAACAGAATGCCCCAGCACCTGCCACCACCTACGCCTGTGCCAAAGATGCAAGGGGGCTAGGATGAACCCCACGGAGGAGTCCGATGAGGAGCTTGAGTCCGAGGAGGCCCAGGAGGTAGAAGTCCAGGAGGCAAAGGAGGGCATGGAGTTTGCCGATCTAATGGCATCCCCAATTCATATTTCCCCATCAAAAGAATTGGAGGAGGAGGCACAGACCCATGCAGAAGAAAGTAAATATCCTGATGTTATAATGTAAAGTCATGTCCAAAAGTTTTGAGACTGACACATTCATTGGTTTTCACAATGTTCGCTGCTTCAGTGTTTTTAGACCTTTTGGTCAGATATTGCTATGGTATACGGGAAGTAAAATTACAAGCATTTCATAAGTGTCAAAGGCTTTTATTGACAATTACATTAAGCTTATGCAGGGTCAATATTTGCAGTGTTGACCCTTCTTTTTGAAGACCTCTGCAATTCACCTTGGCATTCTGTCAATCAACTTCTGGGACACATACTGACTAATGGCCGCCCATTCTTGCCTAATCGTTGCTTGGAGTTTCTCTGAATTTGTGGGTTTTTGTTTGACCACCCGCCTCTTTAGGATTGACCACAAGTTCTCAATGGGATCAAGGTCTGGGGAGTTTTCTGGCCATGGACCCAAAATTTTGATGTTTTAATCCCCAACCCACTTAGCTATCACTTTTGCCTTATGGCAAGGTGCTCCATCATGCTGGAAAAGGCATTGTTCGGCACCAAACTGTTCTTGGATGGTTGGGAGAATTTGCTCTTGGAGGATGTTTTGGTACCATTCTTTATTCATGGCTGTGTTCTTTTTTTTTTTTAAACTCTTTATTTTCAGCAAAACATAAGTTCCAAACAATACACAGCAACAATTGTGAGACCAAAGATTCACAGCAAGTCAGAAAGAACATAGAAAATAGAAATCCAGTGGAAAGTGCAAAACAAGATAAAACGTATACGGATATACTGTAAAACTAGTCTTATAAGAGTATTGAACCAGAGTATTTGACCTGAGCCAATAACGACCAGTATGGGTCTCATCTAGTATGGAACCAGGGATTGTTGCTTGTTCTTTTTCTCGTTTTATCAAAAGAAAAAGGAAGAAAAAGAGAGAATAAAGTGAAAAAAAAGGAATTGGGAGAGAAAGAAGGAAGAGGGGGAGGAAAAAGTAAAAAGAAGGGGTAAGAGTGACAGGGTGGGAAGGAGGAGATTATTTGGCAGTCCTCTCCCCGGAGGGTGGGGCAACGATCCCTTGGAAGGTTTGCATATTACATCCCAGCGTGTATATCTAAGCTTCTAAGAGGCAGGAAGTGATGCTCGATGAAAGGAATACCAGGGGTCCCAGATCTTGTGAAAGATTAGAATTTTGTCATGACGTAAACTGGTGATATATTCCATTGAGGCTAAATACCAGGTACGCGAAACTATGCTGTGGAGGCTAGGAGGGTGTTGGGATTTCCATTCTTTCGCTATCTGCGAGCGAGTAGCAGCACATATATGCTGCACCAGTCTATCGGCCCGTTTGTTAAGGGATTTGACCCGGGAGCACAGCAACATGACCATTGGATCAGGAGTTACCTCAATTTCTAGAATTCTTGAAATTAAATCAGCGACCTGGGACCGGACATTGAAGATACTAGGACATGTCAACCATGTGTGGTAGAATTAGAGATGGGCGGGCTCGGTTCCCCGAGATCCGAATTCAACCGAATTTAGGCTATCCGAGTACCGAGCCGAGCATGCTCGGTACTATCCCACCCATTCGGTTTCGAAATCGAGGCAAAACGTCAACGTGACGTATTCGTTTTTCTGAGCTCGGATCTCGCGAGATTTAAAAAGCATAAATACCAGCCTCCACAGCAATCCATCGCCATCTCACAGGGAGAGAGCAGGGTTGGGTCACACTGGCTATTTCAGCGCAGGGACAGTGATTGATTGCATTAAACAGCATTGAAAGCTTAATACTAGATTGTTACAGCAGTAAGAGGAGAAGAGAGGAGGGTTTTTTGTTCAGTTTCTGGCACTTCAAGTGCTATTGGGGTGTTCCCCATTATTTTGCAGAAATTTATCTGGCTGTGAAAAAAGAACTATATTGCAGCAGTGTCAAAAACAATTTGCAGCACTACAAGTGCTTTGGGCTCAGAATGGATTCAAAGCAGTCCACATATGAGCAAAATGAGCAACCAGGTTCTGTCACCAGTCCTGATGGTAGTGTTCCCAGTATGTCATCTGGGAAAGGCGATGTCAAACTACACCGTCTTTTGAAATCATTCAAAAAAAGACACAGCAAAAGAAAAAAATTATGGTGTTGAAGCGAAAACAAAGTCTAACTGAGGAAAAGTTAACTGCCGATAAAAAAAAAAATTGCCAACATGCCATTCTACACACGCAGTGGCAAAGAGAGAATGAGGCCTTCGCCTTTCTCTATTAGTGGCAGATCCAAAAATGTTACCGAGCCTACAAGTGGTGCACAACTACTTTTACGCATCAAAGCCGAGCTGCAATATAACAGTAAGGCATTAGAGGATAATGTTTGCTCTGAATCAGAAATGACACCAATCCCTGTGGAGAGTCCATCCAACAGTGGGATGTCTAATCGTGAGCATTCTGTTAGTGTACCCATAAAGAAGGGCCCTTTCAGCAGTTCTGCTGATGTGTGCCTGAACAGCCCCAGTGTAGCCGATTATACACCAATTTAGGATGCCACTTTGGAATTAGAGGAGGATGAGGGGGGAGATTTGTGTAGGCAACGAGGGCACTAATGAGGATGTTGATGAGGATGAGGTTGTTTATGTAAGTCCTGCACCAGTGGCAGCAGTTCTGGCACGTGACAAAAAAAAGGCCATTGTGATGCCTGGCCATAAAACAAAATATCCACTTCTTATGTGTGTAATTATTTCTACCCAAATCCAGACAACAATTGTCTAGCCATTTGTAGTGTATGTCAAGCCACAGTCAGTCGAGGGAGGGACCTTAACCATCTTGGAACCTCGTCTATGTTACGCCATTTAACTAGAGTTCATGGCAAAGTGTTGGGAAAAGCTGAAAGTTCTTCCAAAAAAAAAAACAGCACTCCATCATCAGCTAAGACCCTCCGGTCACCGACATCCCAACTGCTACAAAATACACCCACCACACCATCCTCATCAATATCCTCAGTAGCGCTCGGAGTTAGCCCTGCATCCCACTTATTAAGGCTGGATGACTCCTGCACTCTAATTGATTCCTCTGAAGAAAGCGTTAGTCCCACTGCTGCTGCTGTTGCTGCTGCTGGGGGTGAATCGTCAGCCCAGAAGCAGGTCAAGAAAATTAGCAGTCCTACATTTCAGCAATTAACTGTGAAACAATCATTTGCCAGGGAAAGCAAGTATGACAGCAGTCACCCAGTCGCCAAGCGAATCACAGACTCCATGGCTGCAATGTTAGTGTTAGATCTGCGTCCAATATCCACAATAAAAGCAGCTGGTTTTTCACAGTTAATTGCGGTTTTGTGTCCTCGTTACAGAATTCCATCGCGACACCATTTTTCCCGTAAAGTTATTCCACAAGTATACCAAAAAGTGTGTAAAAATGTAGAGATTGTGCTGAAAAATGCCATTCTGATATTCAGATATGTGGACAAGTGGAAGTGGGCAAACCAAAGACTATATGACTGTGACAGCCCACTGGGTTGGTCATTCACCTTCACCAGCAGGAACAGCAGCAGCATGTACACCACTACGTAACATTTGTCACAGGCAGGCCACTCTTTGTATCACCGGCTTTACTAACAGGCATACAGCTGAAAATTTGTTACGCAAACTAAGAGATGTGATTGATACATGGCTTATACCACTTGGACTCTCCCCAGGATATGTCATTTCTGATAAAGCCAACAATATAGTGCGAGCATTACAGCTGGGTTATTTCCAGCACATTCCCTGTTTTGCTCACACCATCAACTTGGTGGTTCAGCGCTTCCTACGAAATAACCGTGAGGTGCAGGAGTTGCTTTCGGTGGCCCGTAAAATTTCAGGCCATTTCAGGCATTCAGCCACAGCATGTAGGAGATTACAGCAGCTCCAAGAGCAGTTTAACTTGCCCTGCCACCAACTTAAGTAAGAGGTGGTAACTAGGTGGAATTCCACCCTGTACATGCTTCAGAGGATGGAGGAACAGCGCAAAGCCATCCAAGCATATTGCACAAGCCATGACATTGGGAAAGGAGGGGGGATGTATTTCAGTCTTGCACAGTGGGGAATCCTTTCAGTGCTGTGCAAGGTGCTGAGACCATTTGAAGTTGTGACGTGTAAGGTGAGTGCAGACTCTGCCAGTTTGAGCCAAATCATTCCTTTAATTAGACTATTGGAAAAGCAGCTTGTGAAACTGAAGGAGGAACTGAAAGCAAGCAATTCAGCAAAGTATGTTGGCCTTGTCGATCAAGTACTTCATTCGCTTCACAATGATCCTCGAGTTATTAAGATCTTGAACTCGTATCAGTACGTTTTGGCCACAGGGAACAGGAGTCAGTGGTCTGCGTCAGCAAGTTGTACCACTGCTATATATATGTGAGGAGGGGAACGAGGAGATGAATGTAAAGCAGAGTATACACGGGCACACAGAACTTGATCCCACAATGATATCCACAATACAACGATAACTGACAAGCACTGCTTAAGTATACAAAGTCACAATAGCTATCCAGGCAATAGGAAACAAAGTCAATGGTAACAATAGCTTCAGTGGATAGGAGGCTTCGGAGGAGAACACAACTCAGTCCAGATGGATATGCAATACAAAAGCAAAGTCAATGGAAAGTATGCATACCGCGGTTCAGGAGAGCAGGCTGTCAGAGAGACGTGCAGGGATACCTGAATGGCTGAAGGCCGGCAGGAGGAGAGACCACTGGAGGGTGGAAGCGGTAATCAGGTTGGTGCAGCGCACGGCAGGTAATCCAGAATCAACGAAGCAATACTCAGGAAGCAGTAGTAAGTGGAACTGGGAACATGAAGAACACGGGAGAGTTGAGGCTGTCTGGTATCCAGTAGTAGTGGTGGAGGCAGCGGAGAGAAGGCACGCTGAACACGGGAGAGTAGAGGCGGTCTGGAACCCTGTAGTAGTAACGGAGGCAGCGGAGAGCTGACACGATAAACACAGGAGCGTTGAGACGATCAGGAACTCTGTAGTAGTAACGGAGGCAGCGGAGAGCTGACACGATAAACCCAGGAGAGTTGAGACGATCAGGAACTCTGTAGTAGTAACCGAGGCAGCGGAGAGCTGACACGATAAACCCAGGAGAGTTGAGACGATCAGGAACTCTGTAGTAGTAACGGAGGCAGCGGATAGGAATCAGCTGAGTGCAGGCACGAGGAACACAGGAGAGTTGAAGTGGTCTGGAAACCACAATAGCAGTAAACAGGAATCAGCAGGAGCTGAATACACGAGGAACACAGGAACACCTTCAGAGGCTCATGGGGAATGAGACCAGGCCACCAGGTAATGATCACAGGTGGTTTAAATAGGGAGGGTTGCCTGATCATCCAATCAATTAAAAGCAACAGGTACTGAAGGTTTGATAAGGGCTGCACATGCGCAGACCCTCAGGATGGCGGACGGCCACGGTTCCTAAACACACGGGAAATGGCACTCACAGTCCAGTGAGTGACAGTACCGTCTTGAAAGGCTGCTGTTTGGGCAATTTCTCCTTAAGGGTAAGGTGTCATAGACAGAGTGACCCCAAACTGGCTTTGTCCATTTCTCTTTATATTGTACAGTCTATAACGGCTGAATTTTTTTGTATTTTAAACAAGTGGAGGGGGGCCTAGAGAGACAGAAACCAAACTGGCTTTCTCCATGTCAATTAATATTGTACAATCTATAACGGCTGAATTTTTTGGTATTTTATACAAGTGGAGGGGGCCCTATAGAGACCGAAACCAAACTGGCTTTCTCCATTTCAATTAATATTATACAGTCTATAACGGCTGAATTTTTTAGTATTTTCTACAAATGTAGGGGGGCCTATAGAGACCGAAACCAAACTGCCTTTGTCCATTTCTATTAATATTATACAGTCTATATCGGCTGAATTTTTTGGTATTTACAACAACTGGATGGGGGCCTAGAGAGACAGAAACCAAACTGCCTTTGTCCATTTCTTTACATATTTGAGTATAAGTGTAGGGTGTAATATACATCCAAAGACGATGGCTGCATTACCAATATTCATAGATGGAGAGGAAGACAATCTGGTTTGTGTGTAGAATTAATGAAGGCCTACCAGGAATGAAACTGTTTTTTGGATAATTTATTAGCTTTACAATTACATTACTTATCCTAGAACCAGGTGGAGCACTAAATTTGGTTATTTTAGGGCCAAAAACATTGATTCTTAATGAAAATAGCAAAACAAAACCAAACAAAAACAAAACCAAAACCAAAAGACGCAAGGGCTGTTTTGCAAAACGAAAACCAAAACACGAAGGTAATCCAGATCCAAAACCAAAACCAAAACACGGAGGTCAGTGAGCATCTCTAGGTAGAATGAACCCACCTCTCCACAACTCCTCCAACACGGATCCGAAGTACCAGGATATATTATGTGCAGTCTTGCTGGCACTAAGTACCATCTAGTGTAAAATGTGTTCTCTCTTATTGATGTGTTGATGGAGATTTTAGAAATCCTCAATCTGAGCTGGGACCATCCCTCCTAATCCAAAAACCTACCAGTGCCCTGAAGCCATGCCTCCTCAAATGGTTCAATGAGGTCAGGCTCAGGTCACAGAAAAGCATGGTATACCAGAGAAATCAGCCCCGGGGCTCCAATACGGTCTATACAGCTCCTCTCAAAAGGTGTAAGATCACGCAATTTAGATGATCTACAAAGTGTTTTTATAAAGCCTCTAATTTGGATGTAAGCAAAGTGCAAGGATGTAGGAAGGCCTTTCTTCTCTCTCAAATCTCAGAAGGTCCGGGGAACAAATTCTCAGAGAATATGGGTGAATTGAGCAATACCCGCTTCCTGCCAAGGACGCATATACGATTTGATATCTCCTGCCGGGAAGTCTGGATGGTGCCACAATGGGGTAAGTGGAGAGGGGAACGTGGTAAGCTCCCACTTTCTGTTGAGTTTGTCTCAGAGATTGAATGTGAATTGTATGGAAGGATGCGAGTATACCGAGGCCGGCCTCTGATTCCTGGGGAGCCAGGGGAGCGAGTTCAAGTTGTGGTCTGGCGTGTGAGCGTTCTCAAGATCGACCCATCTCTTGACTCCCGAGGGAGATTGCCAGGAAATGATGTGGCTAAGATTGACTGCATGAAAGTATCGCTCAAAAATTGGAAGTCCATATCCCCCCCCCCCCCTGAGTGAGTGGATTTGGCCAAACAGGTCTCAACTTTTTCCCCTGCCAGATAAATTTGCCACACATTGATTGTATGTAGTGTTCGCTAGGACGGGGCCTGAGATTGCTACGGGCAGCATCTGCAACAGATATACAGATATAGGACTCTTGGTAAAACGTTCATCTTAATTACGATAATCCTGCCGAACCAGGAGATGAAGAGCGGGTCCCATTTAATAAGATCTTTTTTTATTGATTCAAGAAGGGGAGTATAGTTAGCATGAAACAGTTGGTTATAGTCTTTCGTAATTTGGACCCCCAGATAACGTAGCACCTTGGGGCGCCACTAAAGCTTGAATGAGGATTCAAATATATTTTTAGTAGCTCCGGAAACTTGGAGTGAGAGAGCTTCCGATTTAGAGTTATTAATTTTGTAATCTGACAGAGATCCATATCCCTTAAGTTCTACGAGCAGGTTTGGAAGTGAGATGAGGTGATTGGAAAGTGTAAGTAGGACATCATCAGCAAATAACGAGATTTTAAAGTGGAGGGCCCTATTCTTTATTCCAGTTATGTCTGGGTTTCGTCTTACGGCAGCAGCCAGTGGGTAAATGCATGAGGCATATAGTAAAGGAGAAAGGGGACACCCCTGTCTGGTGCCGTTGCTTAAGGAGAAAGCCTGGAACAGAAGCCCATTAGTCAGAACTGAAGATGAGGGACAATTATACAGGGCCTGAATGGCCGATAAGAAAGCCCCATTTAACCCAAAGCGATTGAGTGTACGAAACATGAAGGGCCACGAGAGCCTATCGAAGGCCTTTTTGGCGTCCAGAGCCAGAACAACAGATGGGATCTTATTCTGATTGACATGGACGATAATGTCTATTGTGCGTCTCGTGTTGTCTAAGGCCTGTCTGGAGGGGATCAAGCTCACCTGGTCCTGAAAAACAAAAGTTGGCATATAGGTGTTTAGACGGATTGCCAGTATTTTAGCGAATAGCTTAATTTCGGCATTAATTAATGAGATTGGGCGATAGCTGGAGCAGCATGCTGGGTTTTTGTTTGGCTTGGGGATCACCTCTATGGTAGAGCGGGTGGAGTCGTCATGAAATTTACCCCCCATCAAAATATAGTTGAACAACTAGGTCAGCTGAGGCACTAATTCCTTAGAGAATGTCTTATAATATAACATCATAAACTTGTCAGGGCCAGGGGCCTTAGAATTATTTTGTGATTTTAATGCCAGAGCAACCTCCTCCCCGGAAATAGCTTTGTTAAGAGTAGAGGCCTGGTGGGAAGATAGTGTAGGGAGTGAACACTTATCTAGATATGAATTAATAGCTTGGGGGGAAGCTCCAGGAGAGGTTTGATCTCTATGAAGGTTGTACATGCTTTCATAATAGTCATGAAAGGTGTTGTTTATGAGCCTAGGGTCATGGGACACGTTCCCTTTTTTATTTCTAATTGAACTAATTAATTGAGAGGCCTGCTTAGCTCTTAATCTCCTAGCCAGAAGGGTATCGGCTTTGTTACCTTTCTCAAAAAAAGTTTGGTTCAGCCATCTAAGCTGGCGTTCGTTTTTTTCTGCTAGAATCGATTGGATTTCCCCCCTAATCTTTTGAATCTTTTGTAATAATGAGTGGAAATTAGACTTCTTATGTAGTGTTTCTAAATTTTGGAGTTGAAGGGTAAGTTTATTAAGAGTCTCGTTCTGTTCCTTTTTCCTACAAGAGGCAAACTGAATGATGTCACCCCGAACAACTGCCTTATGTGCTTCCCAAATTGTGGAGATCTGACCCTCTGGGTTAGAAATAATTTCAAAGTAATTTGTAATAGAGCCGGCTATGAGATCTTTAAACCCAGGGAGTTTAAGGAGAGTCTCGTTCAATCTCCAAAAGGTTCTAGAGGGGGGGGGGGAGAGGACAAGGTAGGAAAGATTGGACAGGTAATAGAAGAGGGGAGAAATGAGAATATCTGGGAGGGGAGGGGAGGGAAGTAGATTCAAACCTCACAGGCAGAGGAGAAACCTACTAGGTTCGTGCCTATAAACCGAAATAAGCTGAGAACTAGGCAAACTGTGCCTACTCAATACTCTAGGACAAGGCACAGGGTGTGGGAATACGTCTAAGTTTTGAACTTCTATATAAACGGTAACTAATTCCCAAGGTAGACGTGTGCGCGGCAAGGAGGACCGGATGCGTCCCCCGTCTATCTATGTAAAAAGTAATAAACTTAAACAACAGCATATTAAAAAAATCAGTGAACTCTGCATCCAAAACGATAAGGAACCAGCATGACAATATCAACATTAACTATGTGTAGTACAAATGGAGTAAAATAAGAACATTTGTAGATTGGAAAAAATATTGACAATACAATCCTCCCATGTAAGAGAGGCAGTTATCTCGTTCAGGGGGGTTTATGTGATGAGCTCTGAGATTCTCCTCCACCGATTCTGTCGAGACAGGAAATGTTAAGCCTATGGATCAAGTCTTTTCCTTAATTTGGAGTGCGTATCGACTCCTGACGACCTTCTACTTCAATTATAAGGCAAAATGGGAAACCCCAGCGATATTTGTAGCCATTTTCCCTGAGAATTCGTGTGACGTCCTTGAGGTCGCGCCTTTTGGCTATCGTTGACGGAGCCAGGTCTTGGAATACTTGAATACGGCTTCCCTCATATAGAGTGTAAGACCAGGGGCAAATACAATATCACATCTCGAGGGGGTTCGGAGTCCTTTGGGCGAGATCTTAAGGCCCTATGAACCCTTTCAATCTGCATCAGATGGTTGGAGAATGTGGAATTTAGTGATGAGAAAAATTTGCACACATATTCTTCGAGATCTCTAGGCTCAACCGATTCGGGGATGTTAGGCAGTCTCAGGTTATTTCTACGTTCCCTATTCTCCACATCTTCGAGATTATACCTCAGAAAGTTGTTTTCTTTTAATAGGAAGTCCAAGTCTTTACGATGCATCATTTTGGAATTTAAGCGAAGATTCAATCTTATTTTCAAGAACCGTAGTTCTCTTGGAAATCATGATTATCTCTGACTTGAGATCCCCTATTGCTTTCTGAAGGTCTTCGGAAAACACGTTAGTACTCTCCACAATCAAGTTACGTAATTCAGCAAAGTAGAAGTTGGTGCTTTGCCTTGACGGGAGAAGTGCTGTATTATTTCTCCTGTTGTGCCTCTGCGGCCTTTACCCGCAGGCTTATTCATGTTGGGTGCAGAGTCTGCGGTGGAGCTCCTAGCTGGTGTTGAGAATAAGACAGACAGATGGGGGACAAACCCACGAGGGCTAGATAGACATGATTAGTAACGAGAGTGTGAAGTAAAATGGTTGGCAAGTGTCCAGCGAAAGGGTTTCTAGGAATTCTTGTGGCTCTCATATAGCTCCAGGAGCTCAGACATACACTTGTGTCTAGTTGTAATATGCCTGCAGTTTTGAAGTCTTTGAGTAGTGCCGAAATGGTTTACCGATTATGAGTAGTTGGAACTTGGCTATATAGATCTAAGCTCAGCCTCTGTTGTGAACAGTAGGCTTTGATAACAGGTAAACTTGCTTATGAGCTCTTCTGCAACAAATCTTTGTGTCCAACGCAGCAAACTCGATGCCAGAGGGGGTACCGAGTAGGGGCCTGAGCTGAGTCAGATGCTTGCCTCTGCAGGCTTCTTTGCCCCAGGACTGTTAAGGGCAAACAACAGGAAAAGCTTGTAGGCTTGTGAGTGGTGGGGGCCTTCTTCTGCAGGATGTAGTAGGCAGCTGGGAGAAGCTTATAGGCTTGTGAATGACGAGAGTCAGGTACTCACAATTAGGCGTGGCCCTGAGCCGATTATATGTGTGGCCTTTCGGTTTGCATCTTCCTTGCACTGGCCAGGCTCCACCTGTCATATGCCAGGAGCCCCGATGACCTCATTGACCCCAGAGAACAGCATCTGTTAGGGACAGGAATCCGAAAGCCACAGCCACAGCCCGCTTGTCTGCGGCAGACACTGACTCAGTGCCCCAGTGGCCGAGCTCCGCACCGCCGACACCCAGCAGCCGCTGGACGCCTCTGGTCCAAGCAAACACCGGATGCACCGGTGCGTCCCCAGCGTCGGTCATGGGCTCCCGCCCCTCGGGCCGATTGCAGCGATCGGGAACAGCGGGGTAGGGGCCACTATTCGGGAAACCCAGAGAGGCTTTGATATAAGATATTGGTCACCTGAGTTAATGAAAGCATCACTGACCTGATTTCAGCTGGTCCTTTTGTGTCATGGCAGAAATGCAGTGGCAATGTTGTTTTGGGATAAAGTTCATTGTCATGGCAAAGAAGGACTTTGAAATTAATTGCAATTCATCTGATTACTCTTCATAACACTGAGAAATGTGATTTTGCTAAGTTGACGCCATCTTGTTGCCTTATAGCCATTTTGTTCTGTTATAGCTTAAAGACAAATTAGATGCAGCTGGTCTGTAGGAGTAATTCATTATTTGCAAGACTATGCTTATAACATTGGACATAGCAGACAGGAGATAAGCCAACCCACCCCCCCGGGGAGTATTCCTGTGTGATAATGAGAGAATGTAGTACCGTGTTTCCCCGATAATTAGCCCTACCCCGATAATAAGCCCTACCCCCGGTTTTCGTTAATGTTCCAAAATAAGCCCTACCCCGTAAATAAGCCCTACCTTAATCCCGATTTGTAATGGTCCCTGCACGTCAAAACATGGCCCCAACTCCGCCTCCTTGCATGAAATGGATGCCGCTGTGGCATCCAATCACAGCTGCAGCCAGCGCTCATGCACCCTCCCACCTGCGTGACAGCGTCATTGTACGGTAGCAGCGCCGCGGGGGAGAGAACAGAAAAGAAGGAGAGAGAAGAAGGAAAGAAATGGTAAGTAAAGTATTAAAAAAAAGACTGAGGGGGCATGATAAGGAAAAAAAGCAGCACTGAGGGGGCATGATAAGGAAAAAAAGCAGCACTGAGGGGGCATGATAAGGAAAAAAAGCAGCACTGAGGGGGCATGATAAGGAAAAAAAGCAGGACTGAGGGGGCATGATAAGGAAAAAAAGCAGGACTGAGGGGGCATGATAAGGAAAAAAAGCAGCACTGAGGGGGCATGATAAGGAAAAAAAGCAGCACTGAGGGGGCATGATAAGGAAAAAAAGCAGCACTGAGGGGGCATGATAAGGAAAAAAAGCAGGACTGAGGGGGCATGATAAGGAAAAAAAGCAGGACTGAGGGGGCATGATAAGGAAAAAAAGCAGGACTGAGGGGGCATAACAGTCATCATTTTATTTCTTATCCTGTCTGTTTTGACCCCCAGACATGAGTGCAAAAAGGAAGAGCTATACCGTTGAGTATAAGAAAGCAATTGTGAAGGACTCACAAGGCAAGAATCTTTCAGCTTTCTGTAAAGAAAAGATGTTGGATCTCAGAATGGTTCGAAAATGGCGAGCGGAGTACAATAAACTCACTCAACAGGTGGATGAGGGAAAAGCTAAGAAGCGCAGGTCTGGATCAGGTCGCCAACCCTTATATCCTGAGTTGGAAGACATCATTGGTGAATGGATTGCTGACAGGAGAGCAAAGGCGTTGGTTGTACGCAGGGCTAATTTGCAATGCCCTTGCAATGGCACCACAGTTTGAAATGGTCCCAGAAGGATTCAAAGCATCACAACACTGGTTGGATGGTTTCCTTCAGCGATATGAACTGTCTCTAAGAAGATCAACAACACTGTTTAAGCTGGAAGATGTTGAAGTTATTAAACATGCACTTGCATTCAAGTCCTTTGTTGATGGGATCAACTTTTCAAAATACCAAACCTGCAATATGATTGCTATGGATGAAACTGCAGTGTTTATGGGTCAAGGATCTCAAACGACAGTTAATCACAGGGGTGCCACGTCAATCTACATTCCCACCACTGGCTACGAAAGTGCACGGTTTACCTGTGTTTTGGCAATTCTTCTGGATGGAAAGAAAGCCACACCTCTAATCATCAGTAAGGGCAAGAAAGATAAGATTGAACATGTTTCGGGCATTTATGTTCTTGAAACCGAAAAAGCCTGGTGCACACAAGCAGTTATAAGGAAGTGGCTGGATTTAATGCTGCCACGTGTTTTGCGAGGTGACCAAAGAGGTCTGATCGTCTGGGATTCAGCCAGCACTCACCGCGCTAAAGACATGAAGATCTTCCTTGCAGAGAGAAGAATAGATCAAGTAATGATTCCGGCAGGAATGACTGCCTATCTTCAGACCCTTGATATTGCAATAAACAAGCCTTTCAAGGACCATTTGCGCATGGAAGTCAATGACTACATTGAAAATAGAATGGAAAGAAATCAGCGTGGAAACTTTGTGAAGCCCCGTCTGCAAGAGGTCGTGACTTGGGTGAAGAAGTCATGGGATAAAATTACTGACAGCTGTGTCGCCAATGCACTACGAGCAGGCTACCTGGACAAGACATGCTCATTTACGGAGAGCTATATTGCTGGACATGACAGATTGGGTCCACTTCTTCTGCAGGAAATGGAGGCGCAAGAAATCCAGGCCGGAATTCGGGGTATGGACACTTATGATGATGTTGTTGAAGAAGATGACATAACCATTTTTGAATAATGGTAGGATTTTTTGTTCACATTTACATGTTTCTTGAAAATTCTTTAAATGTTAATTAAAATAAGACCTACCCCGAAAATAAGCCATATGCTGTTTTTTTGAACCAAAAAGAAAATAAGACAGTGTCTTATTATCGGGGGAACACGGTAACATCTGTGTGAAGGGAGCATGAGTGGTTAAAACCTTTTGGGGCATAGTTTTCTGTAATACGTGATTTTTGCTATATAGATAGGAACTTGTAACTAATAAAGCAGAGCTAATTGTACACGCAAACCATGCAGTGTATTTAATTCTCTCCAGCTGATGAGCTCATAACTGATAAACTGACCCTTACAGGTGAACAATCTGATTTAGATTCAACAGCATAAAAACTGAGGCAGCAGACTTTGTGGAAAATAATATTTGTGTCATTCTCAAAACTTTTGGCCATAACTATAGGTAAATTTCAATAAAATATAGACATGCGGGACTGGTGCTAGGGTGACTGCTATTAAGTTGAGCGCTGTCTGACCTTCACCAGGAGTCTGTACAGTAAGATTAGCCTCATGCATTTAAAAATAAATGCATGAGACTGACGACTGTTTCCAGCACTTGTGTGTGTGTGTGGGGGGGGGGCCTGGCAGAGGGGGGCCCAGGACATGTGCTTTGGTCCCCTCCTTAATCCGACTCTAGGTAGGTAGTTGCCTGGCACTGGCCAATCAGAGGAGGTTACAGGTGACCGACTGAGACAAAATGAAGCTATATAAACTTAAGCCTATGTTGTGTTTCTTCCTCTTTTCACTGGAAATTGCCTACTCACCAAGTCCCTGTTATGGTTTGTGGCTCATAAGAAGTATTTTTATCCTACACACGTGCCTGTAAAGACAACCTACATAAAGACAGCACTTGTCGCCTTTCCTTTGAAAGCCGCAAAAAGGACAATTTATGCCAACGAAAACGAACATCTATTTTGTGGACCTTGCTCGGTTTAATGTCACCGTGTACACTGGACTTGTGCACCAAATCATGAGTGCGATACTACAGACTTACCAATATTTAGCACTCTTGTTGTTGGTGATCTGCATGGACTGTAGACCTTGGAGGTCAGCAAGAACGGAGTACTGAAGATTGTCCATCCCTTCCATGGAACTATCATTTAAACATACAAGTTTAACATGTTATCTCTTTCAGAGGATTCTCGGTTTGGCAGGAAAGCATGCCAATCAGCGGCCATAGATGAAGCATTCGTGCGGCAGTGGTGCACTCTTCCTCAAAAGGCTCATTGTAGGTAACACTTTTCCTCGGGGGGGGGGGGAGGAGGGGTTATGGGGCACAGTCTATGTGGACTAGCCCCAGCTAAGATCTGACTGTGAGGAGTGAGGTTGACAGCTTTTACACTGTAAGTGTGTGTATTTCACATAGCGATACATCATAGGAAATTACATAATACTGTGCTTTGGCAACATACACATATACACATATTCTGTTGACTCACGCACAATGGAACTAGAATTGCCTGCATAGAACATTGTGTGGTACATTTATTTTTAAACACAACACACCCCTTTAAGTAAATATACTTTTCAGAGAGCGAAGCAGTTACTTATGTGGAAGGAAACTTCCCAAGTTAGTAGGGACAGTCTTACACAGTTTATGGTATCTATGTAATATAGAGAGGGTTAACTGACCGCAATAAAACATTCTTTATGATTTACCTGCCTTATTCTAAAAATGTACATTAAAAAAGAAAATAAATTAGACAAGGAAAAGTAGCTATAATTTATCTCACATAGGACCTGGCAATAAAATCTATTCAGTATAATGATTTAAGATGACCATACCCAACAATTTTGTCAGAAAATTTGGCTGATTTACATTTGCCCAAATGTGTGTACCACTATCGATGCTTGCAAATGATTAAATTCTGTCAGGATTTCAATCCTTCACAAATGAAAAAGCAGTGGACTGGTGACTGTTATTGCTGTTTATGCAGTCATCAGCTGATCGTACTAAGGGATAGCATGGCATCTGGCCATTCCGCATGACCCAAATGCTTGGATCTGCCTTATTTTGCTACCCACCTTTTAGGCCAAACTGGATGCAAATGTGACCGTTCAGTGATAGGGTCGAATAGCTGAATCTAAATGCGTGGCACGTTACAGTATCTTAATCATGTTGAGAAATGTGATTTTGCTAAGCTGACGCCATCTTGTTGTCTTGTAGCCATTTTGTTCTGTTATAGCTTAAATACAATTAGATGCACCTGTTTTGTAGGAGTAATTCATTATTTGCAAGGCTATGCTTATAACCTTGGACATAGCAGACAGTAGATAAGCCAGCCCCCCCCCCCCCCCCTGGGGAGTTCTAGTGTGGATAATGAGAGAATATACTAACATCTGTGTGAAGGGAACATGAGTGGTTAAAACCTTTTGGGGCGTAGTTTTCTGCAATACGTGATTTTTGCTATATAGATAGGAACTTGTAACTAATAAAGCAGAGTTTATTGTACACTTAAACCATGCAGTGTATTTAACTCTCTCCAGCTGATGAGCTCATAACTGATAAACTGACACTTACAGGTGAACAATCTGATTTAGATTTGATAGCATTGGAGGTACCACCGAGACTGCTGACCTGAGCCAAGGACAGACAGAACTGGAGGTCGCCCTGGACACAGGACCCTGACTATAACCCGGGTGAGTAGTTTTCTACTCGTCAGGCTCCTCTGTTTAGAGCTATCTCATGTCCGTCTAAGGTATCAGGCACGCAGATCTGTAAGTCTCAGAATTATACAGTTACTAACAATTTGTGTATTGTAATTGTATTGGTAATTAGATTTCTGAAAGATGAGTGAATTTTTGAGTGTATGTGTGATACACCATCCCCAGAACTTTGTCAAGAAGTTTAGAAAGAGTTTTCAGACCTTCATCCCAGATGCTGTCAGGCTATTCTGCACGGACAACCAGTGTAAAAAGTCCAAAAGGGACATCCACTGTAAGAAGTCCAAAAGGGGATCTACTGCACAGAGCCCACAGAACCGGACATCCAGTATAAGGAGTCCAAAAAGGGGCATCCAGTGTATAAAGCCAAAAGGGGAATCTAGTGTACGAAGCCCACAGACCCTAGAAGTCTACAGAACGGGACGTCCACTATTGGGACAACCCACAGAAACTAGACCAGAGTCTCTATTGGGACTCAAAAGTACTGTCAATATAGGGGAATATAGACAGTAAGCAGACAGATGACAGCAGCCCCCCCATAGAAATGATGCACAGATTTCTAGGATGTGTGGGGAGTAGAAGGTCTGCAAGTAATTTATCAAGAAAGTGGGGATAGCCAAAGAAGGAATTGATATGTGTTAATGGAGAAACAAGGGTGTTGCAAGTGTCAATGTGACAAGAACAAAGGGGTATTGAGCCCAAACCCCAAGAGATAAATTGAGGTGGCAAAAGAAAGTTAAGAGATCTAGAAAGTTGCAAAATATGTAGATAGGCTAAATGTATCACAAGCTAAATGATATGACTAAAACAATGAATCAAGTAGGTTGTGTACTAAAAATGTATGTTTGATGTTGAGCAGCTTAAAGAGTGAGATGTGCCCCTCCCTTATTCTGTGTAAAAGATTTCAGTGTGTTGAGATAAGAAGCACGCTGTTTTTTGTTATCTGACAATGTATGTAACATTGATAAATAAATTCTTCCAAGTATGCTTCAATATTTCAAGAGAAAAAAATATGTCCGGAGTGCTGAGTGATAGTAACATGTTGAAGCTAATGTGTATTTAGTCTAATGCTGGGACTTGTAGTTCCACAGCAGTAGGCTGGAAGATGGCAGTTAATTTTCCTACACTGTATGTGAGTTTTATCTCCGTCTTACTGCGTGTGAGGGAGATCCGTGTTTGTCTGTCTTGACCATTTTACAAGATACATGTTTCAAGGTTGAAAAAGCTGTACAGTTGTAAATGTAATGCTTTTGAAGAGTTGCAAAAGAAGTTTTAAAATCTTTGGTCCGTCACAAGACTGTAAATAATGTACATTATCACTATTATTACTGGTGTCAGAACAAAATTGGCTGGGGTCCAACAAGCCGTTTTCTGTATTTAAACAAAGTAATTTTGTTTCTGAAGTTGAGAAAAATAGCTTTCTCTTTAATGAAGTTGAGAATTGTGGGAGTGAGCTTTACATGCAGAGATATATTACAAGCTGTTTTTATCTGTGTTAAAATGGCGCTGATAAATGTTCTCAGAAATCAGGAGGGTTTGTTATGCCCATAAAGAAATGTGACGAGATAAAATGTCGTCTGTGAGAGAGAATTGTGAATATATATTTCTACTTTAAACATGGAAATCACAGAATCTGGAAATATGTGTGAACATTTGGTTTACAAAGAGATGATGAGAAAGGAGTGGCTTTGAACGCCCAGGTCTCGTCACTTTGACATTCCCTGTTTGTGAGATTAGGGACTGCCCCTTTGAGGAAATCAGTTTTTCATTGCATGGAACGCATTACGTCACAGTTAAGCTACAAAGAGAAACTTTTAAACAAGTGTCGTATTAGCAGCTGTTCAATGTTAATTAATAACAGTTACTGTAATTCCTAGTGAATAAATGTTAATCTCTATGCAAAAGTTTTTTCTTCACAGATCTCCAGCAAAAAGACCATTTAGGCAATCCAGATTGCATTGATCCAACTTCCAATGAATAGAAGTTTGCAATATGTTTTAGTCAACAGCCACAGCAAACATAAGTATAAACTAATGAAGGATTTAAAGCATAGCCAGATTGAGGGGGGGCACAGGGGGCAAGTGCCCCGGGCCCCCTCTCTCTGAGGGCCCCCCGCCGCCAGTATGACTTCATCTGCTGTCAGTTGCTGTCTGACAGCAACTGACAGCTACCGCTCTGTGCCCCCCCCTCTCCGCGGGTGTCCCCCCCACCCCCCCGCCGCCAGTATTACTTTCTCTACTGTCAGTTGCTGTCTGACAGCAACTGACAGCTACCGCTCCGTGCCCCCCCCCCCTCTCCGCGGTTGTCCGCTCCCCCCACCGCCAGTATGACTTTCTCTACTGTCAGTTGCTGTTTGACAGCAACTGACAGCTACCGCTCCGTGCCCCCTTCTCTCCGCGGGTGTCCCCCCGCCGCCAGTATGACTTTCTCTATTGTCAGTTGCTGTCTGACAGCAACTGACAGCAACCCAAGCCCCCCTCTCTCCGCAGGTGTCGCCCCCCGCATTACCACTCCTGTTTATAATCAGCTGTCAGTTACTGTCTGACAGCCACCACGGCCATCTGACAGCTGACGCATGCGCGATGTGCGCCCACTCTTTCCACCACGGCTGCTGTAATACCTCAAATGTCCGAAATGGAGCTGCTGCGCATGTGCAGCTGCAGCAGCTTCTCCTCAGCATGAAGACCGAATAGAGAGATAGTAGGTGAGTGGGAGAAAAAATTATACTAAAATACTAAAACTAAATATAGAAAACACTTAATAACATGGTTATTTCTTGGCAAAACTCAAAAATGACTAAGTCCATGTCGCAAAAAATATAACAAACTGATAGGC
Organism: Mixophyes fleayi; assembly: GCF_038048845.1. NCBI lineage: Eukaryota > Metazoa > Chordata > Amphibia > Anura > Limnodynastidae > Mixophyes > Mixophyes fleayi. The sequence continues at coordinate 81,987,356 of NC_134410.1, forward strand.
AGCTTGCAGCAAAAGCAATAGGTAACACCAAACCTATATGTAAACAAAGCAATAATAAACGCTATGCAAGCAAGCGCCAGTCAGGGGATACAAAAATATATATAAACAATCAAAATCAGTCTAAAAAGTCCAGGAAGTCCAAATCCAAGGGACAGATAGATCTTCTGATATAGTCCAGGAAAACTTCATAGATCCTTATAGATCAAACATACAAAAGAAAAAGAACAAAAACATAGTGCAAACTGCAAATATAAGTAAAAAATGAGAGGGACAAAATACCCTTATAGTCTCCGTGTATTATATAGCAAAGCTGGATCACCACGTGAATTTAAAGGGTAAAAACTTAACCCCTATGGGGTGCGCACTCACCAAAAGGTGTATATCATCAAGCCAATAATATAAATGTCACTCCTTCCACGGGAAGATCTTCTAACATGGAATCCCGCTCATTCATAAAAGAGTCCAGAGGAAAAGAAAGACTCCATAGCGTAAAACCATACACAGATATCTATTACAAAAAACAAGAAACATAAACAACAAAAACAGCGTCAGATGAACCACTGATAACGGGGAATAGATGGACCCTTACCGTCCTAAGGATGGCTAGAAGCGTATCAAAAGTTGAGCCAAATCGTGGGAAAAATCTCACCAACGATCACCGTTCTGCCAGCAAAAGGTAATGGAAGAGATCCCCGCTATTCAGTGTCAGAGCGTCTGACGTCACATATCCCATCACCCAACGCGTTTCGGCTCATCAAGAGCCTTTCTCAAGGCATATACATGGGATATAGGATGTGTCACTTAAATAGTAACCGGGTAGAAGAAGAACAAAAACCCGGAAGTAACAAATACATGAATAAAACCAAAAAATATAAATACAAACGGTACATAAAATACTCTGGATAATTCCAATATACAAAAATACAAAAAAGGAGAAAAAACATAAAAATTCATCAAGGTCTCCCATCCAAAAAACAACCTGAATTACCCCTGCTTAGCTTCCCTCATAATACAGAAATATATCACATTACAACCAACAGACATATTCAAAAATATTTAAAATATTTAAAATACTTATAATATTTATCAACAGGTATGTTATTCATCAGTAAGGAACCATTTAAGTTCAAAATATTGATTAAGTCCTCCTGGGACTAGAGTCCCCAAATTATAAATCCATTTCATTTCGCATTTCGCGAGCGCAATTGAGGAATCCTTCTGTCTCCAGTTTCCTTCTATCTTATCTATGGCTAAAAAATTCTTCGAACCGTTCGCCATACATTAATGATGACTTTTAAAATGGGAGGACACAGAATGGTTCTCAAAGCCTTTCTTAATATTACGAATATGCTCAGACAGTCTGATCTTAAGTGGCCGTGAAGTGCGACCCACATAAAAAAGGCCGCATTTACATTCCATCAAATAAACAACATTAGAAGTGTTGCAACTCATGAATGATTTAATCTCATATTTGCGGCCTTTCACTTCAAAATGAGTGATCTTATTCTTCTGATCCATAAAAGTGGCATTACACGCCACACAGAGGCCACATCTAAAAAATCCCTTAGAGACAATGCCCGATCTTTTCACATCTACAAGGGCACTCCTAACCAGATGGTCCTTAAGATTAGGGGCACGTCTATATACAAATTTCGGGTGGTCTGAAATAACATCTACCAAAACAGGGTCTTTTTTTAAAATATTCCAATGTTTCTTTATCACTTTCTCTATCTGCTTAAATTGGGAATTGAATTGTGTAACAAACATAGGGTCACCCTCCTTAGGTTTACAAACTTCATGATTTGTTTTCAGTAATCCATCCCTATCTTTCTCATCAACTAATTCTATGGCTTTATTAAGTAATTCCTCTTTATAACCTTTACTTAAAAACTGTTCCTTCATCCCCATAACCTGTTCTTTTAAAACCTCAGGATCCGAACAGTTCCATTTAAGCCGTAAAAACTGTCCTTTTGGGACGTTTTCAAGCCATCTAAAATGGTGGCCACTATTAGATAAAATGTAGGAGTTCGAATCAGTCGGCTTTCTATAAGTTTTTGTGCATATCTGGTTATCCTTAATATAAATATTAAGATCTAAAAAATTGACCTCCTCTGAGCTAATGTTGAAAGTAAACTCAACATTGATACTATTTCTATTAAGCTCCTCACAGAAATCATTCAAACTCACAAGGTCTCCACTCCAAATAAAGCAGACATCGTCTATATACCTCATCCATGCTACCAGGTTCGCTCCAAGCACGCCATCCCGCCATATGGCAGACTCTTCCCAAAATGCCAAAAATAAATTGGCGTAACTTGGAGCGAACCTGGTACCCATAGCGGTCCCGTTACGCTGAATATAAAATTGCCCATCAAAATAAAAATAATTATTGGTCAAAATAAACAAAATACTTTCCAATATAAACTCCTTTTTCATACAATCTTTGTCTTCTCTCTCTAAAAAATACCTAATGGCCCTAAGGCCATCCTCATGTGCAATTATGGTATAAAGTGACTTAATGTCCGCAGTAACCAAAAACAATCCCTCACGCCACTCAAGGGACTCCAACTTTCTAAGGACATCTCCTGTGTCCTTAAGATAAGAGGGGTTTTTTATTACTAAAGGCTGTAACTGATGATCTACCCATAAGGATAGATTGGATGTTAAAGACTTAGTCCCCGCCACAATAGGACGTCCTGGGGGGTTTAAGGCATCCTTATTTACTTTAGGTAAGATATAGAGCACCGGGGTATTAGGATAAGTGATGGTAAGACACTCTATGGTTTCAACATCCAAAACGTCCTCCTTTCTATATTTCTCAAACATATTATTAAGTTCTACTTTAATTCTATCCATAGGGTCTTTTTTCAAAATATGATAGGTCTTTTCATCTCCTAATTGTCTTAGTATTTCAGCAGTGTATTTCTCCCTATCCATAAGGACAATCCCACCTCCCTTGTCAGCAGGTTTAATTATCAAGGAAGAATCATCTTTGAGAGATTGCAAAGCATCCCTCTTCCTCTTTGTAAAGTTCGGAATAGGATTCCTTTTCAAAATCAATTCCAAATCTTTTTGAACCATCTTTCCAAAACAATCAATAAAACAACCTCTATTAAATGTTGGGTTGAAAGTAGATTTTTTCTTAAAAGGAGTCTGTTTAGGGGAGGGGTGAACTCCCTCACAGTGGGTGGATACCTTAGATTTCCCATGAAAAAACTTTTTTAAAGAGATGACCCTTAGGAATTTTTGTAGATCTACAAATAAGTGAAAATGGTCAATATGATGACTAGGGGCAAATTTAAGACCCTTAAGTAATACCTTCCTCTCATCATCTGTAAGGGTATGATTACTAAGATTAAAAATCTTTACCTCCTAATCTATCCCATTTAACAAAATATCTGTTTTCTTCTAAATTTTGTTGGATCTCCTTCTATTCAATTGAGTAGTCCCCCCTTTTTTTCCCCTTACCCTTTTCTTTTTATAAACGTCTCCACTATTACCTATCGTATTCTGCCTCTGGGATGTCTCCTCTGTTCTAAAAAACCTTTACTCGTACTGGGAAATGTAGATTCATCTTCCAAAACATTGAAAGGATTGTTATAAAAGAAAGATGAAGGAAAAGTATCCATCAAAGTATTTTGTCTTTCTTCATTTGGTCTCAAAACATAATCTTCTTCAAAAGGCTTTGTCTTATTTCGAGGGGATCTAATATATGGATTTCTTCCCCTATGAGTGTTAGTCCAAGTATCTCTTTTGGGATAGAAGTTGTTCCTTCTATAATCCCTTTTAGGGGGGCTATACCCCTCTCTATCCTCCCTAGATCGAAGTTGAAAATTCTTTATAGAGCGATATTGTCCAGAATGAAATTTCCTATTTCTGTATTGATACTTATCATAATTTTTGGGAGGATCCCTTCTATAATCCCCACAGGGGGAGACTCGGTCTACTTTAGACCTAAAATTCTTCCTAAGACTCTCCTTAGGTGTTCTGTCTCCATTAGGAGATGGGCTAGGAGACCCTTTGTCACTCACCAGACTGTGAGTGTTTCCTGAGTCACCTGTTCCAGTATCCTTACACATAGCAGTGGTACAACTTGCTAACGCAGACCACTGACTCCCCGGATACCTCCACCTGGATTCCATTCCTTCACCTAGACAGCGGTACAACTTGCTAAACGCAGACCGCTGACTCTCATCACCTCCTCGTTGCTGCTGGACATTCCTCCTCACTATAGCAGTGGTACAACTTGCTACCGCAGACCACTGACTACCCTCACGTTTCCTTTGTCCATTCAGTTCCTCGTGTACTACTACATATATATTACCAGTGCTGCTAGTCATAGACTTTTCACGAGCATCTCTATCATCTGCTGTCTCCTGTTCCGTGATCACCCCGCTACCAGAAGTACCATATTACCATCTATACTGCTCTGGTAAGCCCATCACCTGGTGATCCCTGGGTAAAGACTCCTAGTGCCCGTGACACCCTTCCCCTTCCCTAACAGCAAAATTCAGAAAGGGCTGAAATTTGGTATACTAAGATGTTTTTAATTTGTTAATTTAATTTGTTAATTGTTAAAAGTGTTTATAAAGATTTAAAAAAATATATATATATATTTCTTAAAGGAGAAGTGACAGTTGGGAGTGGTTGGTGGTTGCCGGGGGTGACAGTGGGGAGTGGTTGGTGGTTGAGGCCTGGGCTATGGCCGAAATGCATGACAAGAACCTTTTTAACACCTTAAGTAGCTTGATTTGACTAGAATGCATGAGTATCATGCATGGGTTAACTTGTATATATATATATATATATATATATATACATATATATATATAGTCAAAATTGGTGTTACGTTATCAATGTTTATTTTTTATATTAGTTTAAATGTACGGTATCATTGCTAGTTTTAATGTGCATTGTCAATGGTATTTTTAATTTGTGGTGTCATTGCTATTTTTAATGTGCATCATAAATTGTATTTTTAAAGTGCGGTATCATTGCTAGTTTTAGCGTGCTGTATCATTGCTAGTTTTAGCGTGTGGTATCATTGCTAGTTTTAGCTTGCGATATAATTGTTAGTTTTAGTGTACGTCATCAATGGTATTTTTAATGTGTGGTTTCAATGCTAGTTTTAATGTGTGGTGTCAATACCCATTTTAATGTGGGCTTTTGATAATTGTTTTAATGTACAGTATTTTAGTTTGTGTAAGCAATGATTTGTCTTATGCAGACAACCTAGGCGAGCCCTCCGGGAGAGCTGTAAGTGTCATACTGTGAGCTGTAGGTGATGTAGAATGTGTCAATGATTATAGCCATATACCCAATGGCGTTATTTTACATGCGTTTTATACAGAGGTGCTTGTACATTTTACAAGTACCTGTACTAATATTAATATATATCTATATATATATAGATATATATTACATCCACGTGACGGCATCATGCCCGACATTCAGTGAGCAGCGGCAGGAGAGAGGATGCTGGGTCCCAGGCACCGCCGAATTGGTAAGAAGAAAAGACAGAAGAAATAGAAGAAAGAAGGTCAAGTATGGTCAGTAAAAAAACGAAGGGGAATGGTGATAGGAAACAGCAATGGAGGGGCAAAAGAATGAAGAAGGGGGCAGAGTGAGAGGATGCAGAGGGGCACAGAGTGTGTGGATGCAGAGGGGCACAGAGAGTGTGGATGCAGAGGGGCACAGAGAGTGTGGATGCAGAGGGGCACAGAGAGTGTGGATGCAGAGGGGCACAGAGAGTGTGGATGCAGAGGGGCACAGAAAGTGTGGATGCAGAGGGGCACAGAGTGTGTGGATGCAGATGGACACAGAGAGTGTGTGGATGCAGAGGGGCACAGAGAGTATTTTTGTCCTGATCTAAATACTTATTACGCTATTTTGACCCAACTACTGCGGGACTGCTCAAGAATTATTTTGGAGGGGTGCCTTGAAAAAATTATGGAGACTAAGAGTGCCGCAAAATGCAAAAGTTGGGGAACCACTGTCTTAATTTTAGATCTTAGGGGCCCCCCTGTTTTAAGTGCCCCGGGCCCCCCAAAGCCTTAATCCAGCTCTGATTTAAAGAACGTAGATTCTGCTGAGTAATGATTACCTTGTTTTAGAAAAAGATATTAGAGTTTATGGGCTATTCGCATAGCAAATGCATGAACTAGGTGGTTTTCTGTATGTCGAAGAAGGTGAGAAGATGTTTTTAAAGAGAAAAGGAGAAATGGACTAACATAGTTGAATATGAAATGAATATGAAATGTATAAACCAGTGTTTAGGTTTATTTTGGTTTTTTTTTAACCAAATTTTATATCAGATGGTTTGAAAGAAAGTAATGCAATGTAATGTCAAATTATGGTAGATAACTAAGGTTTTTATTCTTTTATCCTCATAATAGTTTTGAGTCAATCAGTGTTGTAAAGACATTTACTGCCCTTATTTACTATGCTATAATCATTATATACTGTAAATACCTCTTTGTATCATGGGTATGGTAATGCATTGATGGGAATTCAATGTTTGCACATAAATGAAAAAGCCTTAAGACTTTAAGAGCTATTATCTGTGCTCCTGCAATAGCACTTCTGGATGATAGCAAGCCATTTATACTCTCCTCTGAGCAGAGCCAAATGTTTAACAAATTTTAAGCTGAAGTAACTTCAGCGCCAGCACTGACTTTGCCAGATTATGACAAGCTTTTCACATTATTTTGTTATAAAGTAAGTGCACATACACAAGGAGTACTGACACAGATACACGGTCGTAAGCTAAGGTCACTTGCATACTACTCTGCACAATTAGACCCAGTCATACGAGCAATGGCTGCAGCGGCCATGGTGTTTGGAAAAAGTACAGATATTGTGCAAAGGCACCCAGTAACCCTAATTGTGCTTGATTTAAAATTTCTATTACAGCATGTGGCACCAACAAAACACATCTCAGCAGCCAGACTAAGTAGCACTGCTAACTCCCTGTAACGTTACACTTAATAGGTGCACAATGTTGAATCCTGCTGCCTTATTGCAGCAAATTTCAAAAGATGGGAGAAGTACTTGTATATATCGGGGTTCCCCTAAGGATTTGGGGGAATCCCATCCCAGTTTGAACAGGAAGAAAAAAATGCAAACACAAAATTTTTCTGAATATGATTGTGTAGAACTAATGAGACAAGGATCTTGGGTTTTATCTGACATAGATACACTGCTACCAAATGCAGACATCTTAAGCTACCACATAGATGGTGTTTCTTATACAGGGTGTGCTGTAACCACACACACAGAAAGAGTGATTCAACAGAATCTACCGAGTCACATGTCAGCACAAGAAGCTGAATAAAAGGCCCTGACACTTGCATGCATATATGCAAAAGGACAAAGAGTAAATATTTACACTGATTCAAGTTATGCGTTTGTAATTGCGCATGATTATGGCCAATATAGCACACTAGAAAGTGCATCTGGGGAAAGATGTTATGGTTGTACTCACTAACAGGTTATGGATAGCAGCAGGGTTTGTCCAAGCAGCACAGGTGTTAGTAGCAGGATGCTTAATCTGTGCATAGAATAACCCGGGTAAGTCTGTCCTATGGAAAACCGCACCCCAGACACAGTATCCCTATAAGAGGATGCAGATAGACTTTATACAACTTCCCAAATGCTCGGGCTTTGAGAATGTGCTAGTCTGTGTCGACTTCTTTAGTCACTGGCTGGAGACATGGCTGTATAGAAAAGCAAATGCTAAAGCAGTAGCCATGAAATTTACGAGTGAGGTAATCTGCAGATATGGGGTACCAGATGTCATTGAAAGTGACAGAGGAAAACACTACGGGGCAAGGATTCAAGGAACTGTTAAAAGACATGGGAATCATATCTGCCCTTCACACCCCTCACAGACGCCAAAGTTCGGGATGTGTGGAGCGCCTTAATGGTACTCTGCAATTGAAAATGCAGAATATAATGGCTGAAACAGGTCTGTCATAGATCTCATGTGTACCTGCACTGAGTAAGAAACACTCCTAGGAAAGACACTGGTTTACTTTCCATAGCAACTACAGCATGTACATGGTGATTTATTGAACTATGTTGCTTTATTATAGAAACAACTAACTGAAATACATGGTCAAGTGATTTCTTCCATTCCAGGCCCTAATTTTGATGCAGGTACCCATAAACTGCAACCAGGGGACTGGGTGGTCGTGAAAAAGCACGTCAGGAAGAGTTTTGAACCCAGATATGAGAGTCCTTTCCAGGTCTTATTGATGACTCCCATGGTAGTGGAAGTACAGGGAAATGACACCTGAATACATGCATCCCACTGCAAGATCTTCAGACAAGGGGAGTCTGAGTAAAATGTATTTTACAAGTTTTTTAAAGGTCCAAGGGGGACCAGGGAGTGGTGTTCATTGATATTAGAAAGAGGAATATTGATTGCACATTATGTTCCTTTGCTGTAGGCTGTAGATGTGTACTAGTCTAGAAAGGAAAGCTAGGTCTGGAAGAACCAGACTCGTGCCAATAGTAATGTAGAGATCATTATACATAATGAGAAAAATTCTAATATGAAAATTTAACCCAACCACATAAGAAAATAGCAACCCATGACTGTAGGGGTTTACACCCAATACAGAAATGTATTTGTGAGTATTGTGGCCCAACACATTATTACATTTACACAAGACAATAGGTTAATATTGGACTACCTGACAGTTTAGTCTGGAGGGTGCTGCCTGACTCTAAATATGTAAATTGAAGCCCAGGGTTGCACCTTTTTAACTAGTGACGCAGATGATCCAGAGAAAATGTTTGATGAACACTTACAAAAAATTAAGACATGAAATATAAATTTTTTAAAGGAGCACACTGGAGATGCTTATCTAGAAGGATAGTTTTCATGGCTGTACCTGGCCGATTGGTTCAAGGGTATAGGAGGATGGTTATCAGGTTTTATACATGTTGTACTTCAAGGACTGTTACTAATCCTTATTATAATATATATACTAATAAAATTGATGATGTGGCTTATTAGCAAGTGTATTGAAGCTAAGTGTTTCTCTTCCAGAAAAATTAAAGTTACCGCATCTGTCTTAACCGCTGTACTGTACATCCCATGTAACGAGTGTGAACCTTGTGGAACTCTCAGTACTACTGCCAGTTGTGATCAGTGCAGAAACCAGGAACCTTTTCCTTGGAATCCACATGGTCGATACTGAAGTTTATCCTTACAAAGATATACAGCACAATGGACAATCCCTTCTATTGTGAAATAAGTGACATATAACACTTGCCGAGCGCACTGTGTATTTTCTCCCTCCCTTTCCTTTTTTTCATTCCCTAAAAAATATCCATAGTTAAAAGACAAAAAGAAAGCATAAGAGGCCCCAGAGCCTCTCATGTTCACTGATATATGTGAAGATCTGACATCAGAACATGTGCTGGGTGCAAGACGGTTGTCGACTCATTGACCATCTATCAGCTAGAAGAGGGATCATGGACTTGCTATTGGTGGGGGATGGGTTGTTCTATGTATCCAGTTTTAGGCAATCCTATTCATATGTTCTGTTAGAAGGGTGTATGCGTATAAGTACCCATTAAAAGCGACAGCAAGAATGTGATCTCTGATAGGTAGTGTTAGGGCAAATAATGAATAAAAAGATGGGAAATGAGAAATGTGATTTTGATAAACTGACGCCATCTTGTTGCCTTATAGTTCTAGTGTGGATAATGAGAGAATATACTCTGTGTGAAGGGAACATGAGTGGTTAAAACCTTTTGGGGCGTTGTTTTCTGCAATACGTGATTTTTGCTATATAGATAGAAACTTGTAACTAATAAAGCAGAGTTTATTGTACACTCAAACCATGCAGTGTATTTAATTCTCTCCAGCTGATGAGCTCATAACTGATAAACTGACACTTACAGGTGAATAATCTGATTTAGATTCGCCAATGTCTAAACGGACAGCAGATTTTTCAGGGACATAAGCAATATGCAAAATGTAAGAGGTCTGAATTGATGTATTATTCACACTAGTTTTGTTCCTGGAAGTGTCCATTACCAATGAACTGCTACCAATGTCAAACTATTAAGCAATCTGCCAATATACGTACACCCAAGCTCCTGTACAACTTTTGTACATAGTGCAGTAGAAGGCAACACTTCTTTGGTTTCAAACTGCAATTACACCTCAATGATAAAACAAATAAATGTAGAACCACCTTCAGCGCTAGAAAAACAGTTGCAGCAGTTAATCACTCCCAAAACAACTGCACAAGTGTTGTAATTTAAGCATTAATATTTTGTAAAGATATGGGAGTGATTGCAGCGCCACTGAGTTTTCAACATATACAGAAAATATATACTAAAACTGACTTTGCAGTATCCGTAATGTTCATAAGCTGTGAGAAGTTTTCAAACTCTCGATCTATTGAAAATAAACTTACAGTAGCAGTGAAACTGGCATTCCCGTAGCGGTTACTTGTAAGATGAAACGTCTGTTTTCTCGGGAGTGTTCTTTATAAATCCTCATATGTTCTGGAAGTACAGCTAACGATTGTTGCTGGATCTGTCCTATCTTCTCCTCTCAACCATAAATCGGAGGCAAAAAAGGAATATACTGGTGTAGTATATAAAAACATCTATTTATTCTAAACTGGGATACAAATGCCCGTACCAGATGATGACCCACCAGGGTCATCTTGTATTCTACCTGATTTCTCTGTGATTGCTACCTATACATCTGTTACGAGCCGCGGCGGTGCCCAGCCGCCGCAACTCACTCACCTGCGTCACGGCCGTCGCTATGGCGACCGGGACGTCACTTCCTCTCATGTCCCGGCTGTTGCCGGGGCAACGACTAGACGCTCCAGCGCTGCGTCCCGGCATTGAGAAGCCGGGCGCATGCGCTCTACGAAATTACTAACCTGCAGGTTAATGAAGTCAGGGGGCTGGTTCCTATCTGAGCCAGGCCCTGATTGGCTGTTTCAAGTATTTAAGGCAATGAGGTCTGCCACCTCATTGCCGGTTATAGCTCTGTGCTCCAGTCTGCTTACCTGCTTGTTCCAGTTCCTGTTCCTGTTCCTGTATCTATGTTTGACTTCCCGTGTATGACCCTTGGCTTCGTATTTGACTTCGCTTGTGTTTCCTGTGACCTTGATCCTTGGCTCGTTTACCCGGTCTGCTACTTTGCCTGTGATCTCTGACCTCAGCTTGTTCATCGTTACTGTTACCTGCTGCCGACCTTCTGACCTCTGCGTGGACCTGACTCTTCTTGCCTGGGTTCTCCCCAGCCGGTACACACTTCACGACCCTCTGTCAGTCTGCAGCCCAGTCTGTCCCCACCATCAGGGGCTCCAGTGAACACCTGACTGGCAGAGTAGACTCCGGGTTGTGTTGTGCCGGCTGGAGGGGTTCCTAACATTATAACCGGCCCACTCACGGAGACAAGATTAGGATGGATGCAAGTGGATCCACACCGTCTCCGGCACAAACCCTAGCAGGCCACGTTGAGTCCTTGTATCAGATGATGCAGGGATTGGCTGAGCGTATGTCCGTTCAAGAAGAAGCCACAAAAGCTTCACAACCAACTCCAGGTCCCATCTGCGAACCCAAAATGAACTTGCCAGATCGGTTCTCCGGAAATAGAACCCTGTTTCGGAACTTCAGGGAGAGCTGCAAGCTCTATTTTCGGATGAGACCCCGCTCCTCCGGTTCAGAGCAGCAAAGAGTTGGGATTATTATTTCCCTTCTACAGGGTGACCCCCAGTCTTGGGCGTTTTCTTTGCCGCAGACCAGTCCGGCCATGCAGTCCGTAGACTCCTTCTTCGAGGCACTGGGTCTACTGTATGATGACCCGGATCGAGTGGCCTCTGCGGAAGCTCATCTACGGTCCTTGAAACAAGGCCGACGGTCGGCAGAAGAATACTGCGCTGAATTCCGTAGATGGTCACCTGATAGTGGATGGAACGACCCTGCCTTACGAAGTCAGTTCCGTCTCGGCCTATCTGAACAGATTAAAGATTCTTTGGTGCAATACCCGTCTCCTAGTTCTCTGGAGGATCTGATGCACCTCTCCATTAAAATTGACAGGAGATATAAGGAGCGGAAAGCTGAAAAGGAAACATCATCACCTCCATCCGCCTTCGTTCCTGTTTCCCAGGATGGTGAGGAGCCTATGCAATTAGGAGCATATCGTCTCTCTTCTGAAGAGAGAGACAGGAGACGTTCGCAGGGTCTATGTCTATACTGTGGCATAAAAGGCCACTTCTCCCGTTCTTGCCCAAATAAGTCGGGAAAAGACCATGCCTAGGGAATGAGGGGAAAGTTCACCTAGGTCTGCAAATTATCTCCCCGAAAAATGCTGTATTAATCCCTGCACAGCTCACCTTCCGGGCTCGCTCTGTGGACCTGTCAGCCTTCATTGATAGCGGAGCTGCAGGCAACTTCCTTGATATTGGGTTTGCCCGCTCTGCCGGAATTCCGATGGTAAAACTCAACTCTGCCATTACTGTCTGTGGCTTAGACGGAGGTCCGTTGCCTGGTGGCAAGATTTCCTGGGAGACCCCGCCACTACAGTTGAAGATCGGAGCTCTCCATTCTGAGTCAATCACCTTCTTCCTGATCGATTGTTCATCGGTTCCTATGATCTTGGGCCACCCATGGCTTTCCTGTCATAACCCTGTCATAGACTGGGTAAAAGGAGAGATTGTCAAGTGGAGTACTTATTGTACACAGTCTTGTTTGTCACTGTCTCTGCGTATGATTCAGCCTATTCCGGAGCGGCTTCCCTCACAGTATCATGAATTCTGGGACGTGTTCTCCAAGAAGGCTGCTGATACCTTACCGCCACATCGTGACTTTGACTGTGCCATTGAACTTATTCCTGGTTCCAAGTTACCTAAGGGGCGTTTGTATTCCCTTTCTGCTCCAGAAACAAAATCTATGCAGGAGTATATCGACGAAAACCTGGAGAGAGGCTTCATCAGGCCATCTAAGTCTCCCGTAGGAGCAGGATGCTTCTTTGTATCAAAAAAAGACGGAGGCTTGAGACCTTGTATTGACTACCGGGGATTGAATCATATCACAGTCAAGAACACCTATCCCCTTCCACTTATCTCGGTATTGTTTGATCAGCTAAGAGGGGCCACTGTCTTCACTAAAATCGACCTTCGCGGAGCATATAATCTCATCCGTATCAAAGAAGGAGATGAGTGGAAGACGGCATTCAATTCGCACTCTGGCCACTACGAGTATCTGGTCATGCCGTTTGGCCTTAGTAATGCACCTGCAGTGTTCCAGGACTTGATCAATGAAGTTCTTCAGGAATTCCTTGATTGTTTCGTGGTCGTCTATTTAGATGATATCCTCATCTATTCCAGATCTTTGCCCGCCCATCAGACTCACGTCAAACAAGTTCTACAGAAATTACGAGAGAACCACCTGTACGCTAAGCTGGAAAAGTGTGAGTTCGAGGTACAGAGAGTATCCTTTTTAGGCTATGTAATCTCTTCTGAGGGATTCTCCATGGACCCAGCTAAGGTCCAGGCTATTCTGGATTGGGTGCAACCCAACAATCTTAAGGCGGTGCAGAGGTTCCTGGGCTTCTCCAATTATTATAGGAGATTCATTCACAACTTTGCCGACATTGTGGCTCCCATTGTCGCTCTGACCCGTAAAGGAATGGATCCAACTAATTGGTCGTCCCAAGCAGTAGCCTCATTCGAAAGCCTGAAAAAGGCCTTTGTCTCCGCTCAGGTCCTCAGACATCCGGATCCAGCTAGGACATTTATTCTTGAGGTCGACGCCTCTGACATCGGTGCCGGTGCCATCCTATCACAGAAGGATCCTCATACTAATCGTCTGCACCCATGTGCTTATTTCTCCCGTCAGTTCTCTTCAGCGGAGGCCAACTATGATGTCGGTAATAGAGAACTATTGGCAATCAAATGGGCCTTCGAGGAGTGGCGGCATTGGTTGGAGGGCGCTTCACATCAGATCTCTGTCATTACCGATCACAAGAATTTACAATATATACAGTCAGCCAAACGTTTAAATCCCAGACAGGCCCGGTGGGCGTTATTCTTTACCCGGTTTAACTTCCTGATCACCTACCGACCAGGCTCCAAAAATGTCCGGGCAGATGCCCTTTCCAGAAGTTTCTCGGTACACCACAGTCCAGTCACTATCCCAGAGCCGATTATTCCCCCTTTTGTAATCCATGCCGGGTTGACCCAAGATCTGAGTATCACACTTCAGAGATTCCAGAAATTAGCCCCTGATACTACTCCAGAGCGACGTCTCTTTGTTCCAGTCCATCTAAGGAAGGCGGTTATTGCAGAGGCGCATAACAGTAGGGTTGCAGGGCATCCTGGAATTTTCAAGACGTTAGAAATCCTTTCCCGTACAGTCTGGTGGCCATCTATGTCTGCTGACGTCAGGAGTCATATCCTCTCATGTGAGGTTTGTGCCAGAAACAAAGTTCCTAGGATCCGCCCAATAGGCCAGTTAGTTCCTTTGGCACCACCGGCAAAACCATCGACCCACTTGTCCATGGACTTTATAGTGGATCTACCACCTTCTGCAGGACACAATACCATTTGGGTCGTGGTAGACCGGTTCAGTAAGATGTCCCATTTCGTTCCCTTACCCAGACTGCCTACAGCTCGGGATTTGGCCGTCTTATTCATTCAACATATTTTCCGGCTCCATGGACTCCCTACTGACATAGTTTCCGATCGGGGTTCCCAGTTCATAGCGCAATTCTGGAGATCTTTCTGTACCCTCCTCGGAATCAAGGTTAGTTTATCATCCGCATATCACCCTCAGTCCAATGGGCAGACCGAAAGAGTTAACCAGTCCTTGGAAAAAATTTTGCGATGCTACACGTCAGAGTTCCATGATAATTGGTCTTCCTTGTTACCTTGGGCAGAATTCGCCTGTAACAATTCCTGTCATTCATCTACTAAAACTTCTCCGTTTTTCTGCAATTATGGTTTTCACCCCAGATCTAACTCCCTGTATTCGCTTAACCCAGTTGGTATCCAGGAGATCCGTTCCACTGCAAGAGATCTCAGAGTTATCTGGAGGAAAGTACAGGCATCTCTGAAACAGGCTTCAGTTATCGCAAAAAAAATTTCGGATCGCCACCGTACCATCTGCTCCTTCAAGGTGGGCCAGAGAGTGTGGCTGTCTACAAAAAACATTAAACTCAGACAGCCTTGCAAAAAGTTGGGTCCCAAGTTCATCGGCCCGTTCCTTATCATCAAGCAGGTTAATTCTGTTGCATTTAGGTTAAGAATTCCGGGCTCGTTGAGGATTCCCAACACATTTCACTGTTCTCTGTTGAAGCCGGTATTATATCCTACTCAAAACCAGTCTTCAAATTTGCCTGAGAGAAAATCAAACAGATCACCAAGATACGTTGTTCAGAAGATCTTGGATTCCAAAAAAGTGCAAGGTCAGGTGCACTTCCTAGTGCAGTGGAGGAATCGTGGGTTAGAAGAACGGTCTTGGATCCCACGGAGACAACTCGATGCTCCTAAACAGTTGAAGGAGTTCTTTAAAAAATTTCCAAGAAAACCTGGATGTCGGGGTCCTTCGACCCCTCCTCAAGGGGGGGGTACTGTTACGAGCCGCGGCGGTGCCAAGCCGCCGCAACTCACTCACCTGCGTCCCGGCCGTCGCTATGGCGCCTGGGACGTCACTTCCTCTCATGTCCCGGCTGTTGCCGGGGCAACGACTAGACGCTCCAGCGCTGCGTCCCGGCATTGAGAAGCCAGGCGCATGCGCTCTACGAAATTACTAACCTGCAGGTTAATGAAGTCAGGGGGCTGGTTCCTATCTGAGCCAGGCCCTGATTGGCTGTTTCAAGTATTTAAGGCAATGAGGTCTGCCACCTCATTGCCGGTTATAGCTCTGTGCTCCAGTCTGCTTACCTGCTTGTTCCAGTTCCTGTTCCTGTTCCTGTATCTACGTTTGACTTCCCGTGTATGACCCTTGGCTTCGTATTTGACTTCGCTTGTGTTTCCTGTGACCTTGATCCTTGGCTCGTTTACCCGGTCTGCTACTTTGCCTGTGACCTCTGACCTCAGCTTGTTCATCGTTACTGTTACCTGCTGCCGACCTTCTGACCTCTGCGTGGACCTGACTCTTCTTGCCTGGGTTCTCCCCAGCCGGTACACACTTCACGACCCTCTGTCAGTCTGCAGCCCAGTCTGTCCCCACCATCAGGGGCTCCAGTGAACACCTGACTGGCAGAGTAGACTCCGGGTTGTGTTGTGCCGGCTGGAGGGGTTCCTAACAACATCATCTGGTACGGGCATTTATATCCCATTTTTTTATGTTTTTAGAATAAATAGATGTTAACCCTATACCTGATTCAGCTGCTTTTGTGATCTTACATTATCTATTGATCAGCGCAGGATTATTGTTGTTGTTTTCTGTTGATATTATTACTGTATTTGCATTATAAATAACCACTCAGAAACCAGATTTAACTTTGGTAAAGGTCAGTTTTATTTTCATTTAAATGTATGAATAACGAAAGGTGGCGACGAGAGCAGGGCAATTAGCAAATTTGAATGCAAAGCAAACATCAAAAGGTCAAAGGTTAGCCAGTTTAGGCATGTTTACTTTAGAAAAGAGGCGTCTAAGGGGAGATATGATTACTATGTACAAATACATTAAGGGGTATATTTACTAAACTGCGGGTTTGGAAAAGTGGAAATGTTGCCTATTGCAACCAATCAGATTCAAGCTGTCATTTATTTAGTGCATTCTAAAAAATCACAGCTAGAATCTGATTGGTTGCTATAGGCAACAGCTCCACTTTTTCAAACCCGTAGTTTAGTAAATCTATCCCTAAGAGTCAATACAGAGAACTTTCTTGGGAACTTTTTACCCCAAGGACTATACACAGGACACGCAGTCACCCCCTAAGGTTAGACGAGAGGAAATTTTACAACCAGGAAAGGAAGGGGTTCTTTACAATAAGGGCAGTCAAGATATGGAATTCTTTGCCAGCGAAGGATGTGATGGCAGGTTCATTAGATATGTTTAAGAAAGGGTTAGACAAATTTTTAGCGGAAAGGTGTATCCAGGGATACGACCGTTAATTAAAATGAAGGATAGCAGTATATATATATGGTAAAAATAGGACTGCAATATTGAGTCTGGGGGGATTTTCACAATTGAAACAGATTGGCGGTGGCTTACTCTGGATCAATTTCAAACACAAGTGCAGGATCGCAGGAGATGCAAAATAGGTTGAACTTGATGGACTGGTGTCTTTTTTCAACTTCATCAACTATGTTACTATGTAAATCATTGGCCACTGGTCCCAGGATATACTTTACAATTGACCGGTGTTAAACCTCCAGAGTGACTACACCCCTTTTGGACTTGACAATGATGTGTCCACACAAAGCAGTCAAGAGGTCCTCCAAAAAAAAGGACCAAGAGTCAGGTTGCTTCGAAGGTGGCAATGACCCCTAGCGATCATCAGTAACACCTCATGCTTGCTGGTAGCTGACTGCGATGCTCTCCTACCAACCGTTGTGATCCTTTAAAGGAAATCACAGCCCAGTGACCTCACTGCCGGCCCTATTTTCCAAGAAATCAGTTCTATAAAGAGCCAAAGCCCATGGTCAGTGAAGTGCATTCTGTCGGGGCAAAACAATTGCACTTGGCCCACCGTTATTAAAGGGTGGTCAATGATTATACCCCCCCAGAGACCTTATGACTTGCCCCATGGACCTCATAATCTTTTTGGGTATGATACTCATAATGGATATGAGGTTGGACCAACTCACTTGGTCCAAATAGGCCTTAGATCCTCCCTAATGGTGATCAGGAGGTCCAATGACTTGCCTTTGCTTAAATCATTGTCCCTGAGGTGTAATACTATTATATCGGGGGGAACATTAACAGTCATCTCTTCCGTCCAAAGGGGCATAAAGGACTACCATGTCAATCCTCTCTTCTGCACCTACCTGATGTGTATGGTGTGGGAGAAAGAGGTCCAGTCTCGGCTAGGTGGTGTCTGGATGCCCAGTACACATATGAGTGGTCTATGATACAAATTCGGTTCTTCTGGACAGGGGTAACTAGGATGAAGCGTCCGGTCAGGAAACATTGTTCACTCCGGGCGGCAGTAGCCGTGCATCATCATTCATCAGGCCCCCAAAAGAGAAGGCCACATCACCTTAAGCAGACCCCTGCAGAGGGGTGGGTCACACATAAACAACAGGCCCCTGCCTGAGCAGTGGGCTGCATACATTATCTACAGGCCCCTGTCAGAGCAGTGGGCCACACACCATATAAGCAGGCTTCTTCCAAACCAGGGGGGCAAACACCAGGGAGAATCTGACGCCAGAGCAGAAGGAAAACCTGGGCGGGGAAGGAGTAGGAAACGCATGAAATGTGATATCGTGTTCCAGACAACGCAGAACCAAATTACACAGGAGGTTAACTGCGGGTAACCAGGTCGAACTCTGGTGGTTGATCACCTACACCACTCCGAGGTTGTCGCACCAAAATACAATGTTCCTGCCATGGAGGTGTTGGCACCACAGCTCTATGGCCAACAACTATGAGGAAAAATTTGAAGGCTAGCAAGTTACGTACTAAACCGCTGTGCCGCCAAAAGGCCGGCCAAGGGGCCGTGCACCACTCCCCTTGAAAGCAGGCCCGAAGCCGTTGGGACTGGGGGTATCTGTGTGAAAATCTAATTTCAAGTTAGATACTTGAGGGTCAGGCTATATACGGATTCTGTTGAATTTCAGCCAAATCTATAGGTCGCTTTTGATGTCGGCATTCATTTACACCATTGTAAGTGGCAGGCTGAGATCTGACGTGGCTAATTGGAGTTTCCTACTAAAAACTGTACTCATCGGGATAACTTGGTGTGCAAACTTGAAGGAATCTAACAGTGACTGAAATTGCCATAGTGTGCGAGATGGGGATGTCAGTGTGTCTATTATTAAAACGTTATTCTTCCTAATTTTGTCCATGGGTAACTTGCAGCATCCCTCCGTGGTGTCTATTGCAATGGCCAGGAAAGACAAGCAGGACAATGGTCCTTCCGTCTTGTTATCGGCAATGGGAACCCCTATGATGGAGAACAAGGTCTGCGTGGCGAAGAGTGTGTCCGTGCAAACCGGGGAGGAGGCAGGGCCAATAAACAAAAAATCATCCAGATAATGTGCTATCCAAGTGTGTCCCATTCCTGCTTGTACACACCAATGCAGGAGGGAACTGAATGACTTGAAGTATATGCATGAGACCAAAGTTCTTAAAGAGATCAACATGCTTCCTCCCCAGTTTGCGCAGAGACACTCTTTCGCCATATTCCTGCACCATTGCTAATGTACATCTCATTGATCAGGTGGAGATATCGTCATACGTCTATGTTATCAATGGGTCTGGTATGTAAATAGCAGGCCTCAAAGACGCAGTAACCTATTAACCATTTGGGGAAGTTGCGGTATGCCTCTGCGCCAACCCCCCCTTTAGCAAAAACCGTAAAGATATCTGTCCTTAAGGGAAAAAATGTCCACATAAACACCTTTCTTTATTTTATCCCTTACGCTACTCCAGATGTTGTATAGAAGTGCAGTCTTTTCACACCGGACCATCTTGCCACTCGTTGTTGCGGGGCACAGAGCCACTACGTCATCAACTCTTGGGACCCTGCTGCCTCCGAAGTGCGTGTGTAATATTTTTATGAGCTTGCAAGAGTCCTGTTTTGAGTCAGATGAGACCTTGCAGGTTGTAAAAATATAGTGTGGATGTGTGTGTAGCCTGCATTGCTTGTGGGTCATACTCACCTCTAGACACATTAACAACTGCTCCACTTGGCTTTCTTCATTCTCCTCGAGTGCTGCTTTGGAAACTGCTTGCTGCAAAGTTGTCATGCTCTTTTCAACTCTCTCCCAGTGCTGTACCGAAACATCCTCCATCAGGTGTGATCTCTGTTAAACTGGACAAGAAGAAATATTAGAGGGGCTTTCTCCAGACACTGAACAGCCGAGGAGGGACCAGATTCGAGGAGGTGTTGTCAAGGGGGAGAGTAGAAGTGTGGAAGCACAAAGCTAAGAGCAAAAAGGGGTATGGAAGCGGAAAAAAGAGTGAAAGGGGTTGAGTGAAAGGGCTCAGGAAAACGTTGACAACTCGTGTCTTTTGTGAGTGTGGGCATAAAACTATGTGCAGGTTGAGACAAAGGAGGGGGTTAGGGGCAGACCACTGGAGGAGCACTGTCTCCATTAGGAGGAGGGGGGTACGGGAGGACTCAGCTGGAGGGGGAGTACACAGGAATTGGGTGCAACAAAGCCGGATGGAAAGGGCCAGGAATATGAGCGGACCATAACGGTTCACATGGCTGTCTGTTCTAGGCGGTGGAAGGGGGGTGCAGACGATGGGGTTGGAAGCTAATGTGGCATAAGAATCCAGCGACAAAAGGAGTGGAAACCTGGAATGGTGGGGGGTGCATCCATGTGGCATTGCTTGACAGGGCAGGGTGGTTATCATTAAAGACATGAGAGGGGGTGGGAGAGTCAGTGTGTGTGTGTGGCCACTGCATGTCTTAAGAAAGGGCTGGGTGCGCCCGATATTGTTATAAATGCCTCTCTGAGGAGGTGGGGAAGTGCTTAAAATATTGTGAATCTGTCTCCTTAGAAGAAGCTCATACATATGCTGAGGTGGGTTGGGGCCCTGATCCTCACCTCTGTGGACATGGAGGATGAGGTGGACCCTCTAACTGTTGATCCTGTGCAGGCTCCCCTGATGTGCCTGCCCCAGGCTGGGAGGGAGCAGGGGAATGGGAATCCCCTCTCTCTGGTTCCCAGCCTGTGGTTAATGTGTGCTTGAGCTCCGGAGCCCGTGACCTCCGTTTGACAGCAATGGCTGGCATTAGGGCCAAACCACCGAGCCCTGCTTTGTGCTGTGGCATCTGGTACGCACACTGAGCTCCAGAGCCACAGCAGGTGGGGAGGTCAGCTGAATGTTGTGATGCAGCTGCTCCCCTTTTCGCACTCGTGCCTGCGCCGGACGAGATCGCCGACTGTCTGGGAGGGGGAGGTGACACTGAACAATGGCTCCCTCTTGGTTGAGGGGAGCCATTGGAAAAATGAGCCGGGGGGGGGGTCTGAGTCTCGGATGGGGCATAAGGGCACAGTATCGAAAAGGAGTGAAAAAGAGAAACTAATATGGCTCCGACTGTGGAAAAAAGGCAGAATGGCGGTGAGGAGAGGGTGTAATGAGAGGGAAAAAGGAGAAAAAAGGATGACAATAAGAGACAGGAGAAAATAGTAGAGAAAAAGAAAGTGAGAGGAGAGATAAGGATACAGGGCTACAAAGAAGCTGCAAGAAGCTGTGTGTATTCTATCGTGCACATACCCGAATGGGTATGTGCACAACAGAACACCCACACATGATTTTAAGTGTGTTTGGCTTATGGCCTCTCTTGTCAAACTACTTTTTTTTTTTTACAGCTGATATAATCCCATGGGACATCCAGGCAAGTGAATACATTTCAAAAGTACTGTATACAATTGGCTGATTACCTACCCCACTTACATCCCTCTTCTGTCCACTTCACTGTGACCTTATATCCTTTTCCACTTCCCTGCACTGTCACTACTGCAGCCTGCCTGCCTACTTAAAGATTTTGCCCCTGCACAGTTGCCAATCCAGCATCTTATTTAAAACTCCCATTCTCTGCATTGCAGATGATGTTGTCCCCTAGGACCATAACTAGAGCTGTGCAAGAGGGGCAATGCTGAAGGGTGCAGGGACATGAATATTTTAGGATAATTGGTTGAAGGCTAGGGGGAGATAATTGTCTTTCTTGCCCTGGGTACTAAAATTTTATAATGGTGGCTCTGTTGTCCCCTAACTTACAGCTCCCAACCCACTGCCCATATGCAGCTGTCATGCTTCACATTGGCATCAATAAAGCCTTCCTCTAACTGTATATCTGCTTCTCACATTCTGCTTCCATTGCCCACTTTAGAAATTTGTATGTACCCTACAAGTTATCACTGATGCATCTTGGTGGCTATTTACTTGCTTCTCCTGCACACTGTACTTTCAGTTCGCCTTTATCTTGACACTTTGAACATTTACTGATATCTACTGGCAATAATCCGCTTATCGGTTGACATTTTACCTTTACAGTGTTCCCGGCAGAGTTAACATACTACCATGAAATAAAGACACAGAGACTTGTTTTGGCTCAAATAAAATGGTCAGCAATTTATTGAAATGATCAATATATTGAGAAGAGGTGGCCAATATAAGCAGACCAATCAGCCCCTGGGTCACACCCATGAGCCATAATCTCTGACACAATAGATTGGGCACGGCTGAGGCCCGCCTAAGCGGAGCCCCATAACCTCGAAAGGGCATTCTCACTAATTGCCCAATCCCTTTAGTGGAGAGTGCCTACCGCGTCTTGAATGTGACCAAATTGTCCGCTGACTGGGCTGCTTTCCGCCAATACAAAACTTTATTTGTGAAAATTTCACTCAAACTGACCCAACACTAAAAACCATAAAAAAATAAATAAATAGGGCGACAAACAAAAATAGGGCCTGGGTAGGCGGGAAAAACTCTCCAGATGGTAAAATGGGAAGCTGACTGCTTGTACCTGGACCTTATCCTGCTTCTCCCACTACAATCCTGTGATCCTGCCCCCTACATTCCTACTGATTGACTGACCCCTGCCCCCAATAGAGTTAACTCTTGTTATCCTTGTACTTTATTTTACCTACCTCCTCAGCGTTTATGTTACCTCGGGCTAATCCCCGCTCTCTGTTATCCTAATCCCCTTATCGGTTGACATTTTACCTTTACAGTGATACTGACAGAGTTAATATACCACCATGAAATAAAGACACGGAGACTTGTTTTGGCTCAAATGAAAGGTCAGCAATTTATTGAAAGGATCAATATATTGAGAAGAGGTGGCCAATATAAGCAGACCAATCAGCCCCTAGGTCACACCCATGAGCCATAATCTCCGCCCCAATAGATTGGGTACGGCTGAGGCCCGCCTAAGTAGAGCCCCATAACCCCGAAGGGGTATTCTCACTAATTGCCCAATCCCTTTAGGGGAGAGTGCATACCACGTCTTGAATGTAACCAAATTGTCCGCTGACTGGGCTGCTTACCGCCACAGCTAGGTTCCCGCTAGGAACCTAAGCCCGCCACCAACTGACCTCTCATAGCCAAAGCACTGAAAATCTGCTCTACAAAATACGACAACCCTGTATCTGACAAATGTACCACATCAGCCTATAAAAATTTGTGAAACGCGCTCTGATGCACGGGCAGCGTCCGACTGGCGCTCTGATGCACGGGCAGCGTCCGACTGGCGGACTACTGGTGAAACGGTAGGCGTGGCTACCTTACAGCCACACCCCCTTTTACACATGGGCGGAGCTTACCTGGAGGCCCGTTGTCTTCACCAGGGTCCTCTCCGGCGTCCCCGTTGCACAATTGTGATCACAGCTGCGATCGCAATTGAAAGATGACTGGCTGTCACTGACAGCCAGTCATCTTTCAATTGCGATCATGTGACCCGCCCCCTCCCCCTGTCAGCTGATGTTCCCGCCACCGCGGGAGAAGCAGAGAGGCTGCAGCGCTCAACATTTGGGTAAGTAGACTCTTGTTTATATTGTTTGTGGTATCACTATATATATATATATATATATATATATATGTGTGTGTGTGTGTGTGTGTGTGTGAGAATTGGGGACACTTGCGTGGCATAACATTTGGGGCACTACTGTGTGACATTACATTGGGAGCACTACTGTGTGGCATAACATTGGGGTATTACTGTGTGGCATAATATTGGGGGCACTACTGTGTGGCATAACATTGGGGTACTACTGTGTGGCATAACATTGTGGCCACAACTGTGTGACATAACATTGTTTTGGGGGCACTACTGTATGGCATAACATTGGGGGCACTACTGTGTGTCATAACATTGTTTTGGGGGCACTACTGTGTGGCATAACATTGGGGGCACTACTGTGTGGCATAACAATGGGGACACTACTGTGTAGCATAACATTGTTTTGGGGGCACTACTGTGTGGCATAACATTGGGGGCACTACTGTGTGGCATAACATTGTTTTGTGGGCACTACTATGTGACATAGGGGGGCTGCCTATCTATACTAAACTATAGGGGGGCTGACTATACTAAACTATAGTGAGGGGGCTGCCTATACTAAACTATAGTGAGGGGGGCTGCACCGAGGACACTATAGGGAGGGGATGATGGGACCTTTAATGCTGAGGTGGTTTGGTTCTATAATTGAGTGTGGGAAGGAGGGCTATCTATTAAATGTGAATATTAATTATTTAATGCTAGGAATGGTCGTGGGAAATGGTTGTATTAAACATAAATGCTATTAATTTATTGCTGGGGCTGTTTGGAAGGAGGGTAATAGGTTTATTTATTAAATGGGAATACTATTAATTTAATGTTGGGGTTGGTTGGAGTGAAATAGATCTATTTATCAAATGTGAGCACTATTACTTTAATGTTGAGGCTGGAGAGAGGCCTAATTATTAAATGTGGGTGCTGTTGATTTAATGGCAGGGATGGTTGGCGTTACTAAATGTACCCATTATTTTTTCCAAATAGGGCCCTCAACATTCCAGGATCCAGACAAGCCGCAACTAAAGAAACCAGCAGCCACAGGTAGTAAAAGTGACAACAACAGGTAGGACAGTCTGTCAAATGTACTGAGTCTAGTGCATGCTTGGCTAACCTGTGGTACTCCAGGTGTTGTGAAACTACAAGTCCCAGCATACCCTTACAGCAATAAGCTGCTATATTGGCAAAGCATGCTGGGGCTTGTAGTTTCACAACACCTGGAGTGCCACAGGTTAGCCAAGCCTGGTCTAGTGGTACAATCCTGATTTTTGGTGACTGTTCTGCCCAATCTAAGGGGCAGGTCAAGATTGTGTATTCTTTATACACACACACTGTATGCTTTATATACTACACTAAGGTGCTAGCTGTCCTTTGTGGACTGACCACTCCCTCTCTAGTGTCAGGTCCCGCCTCTATGATGGCTGACCCCACCCCCTCTGGTGGGCCCCTAGTGTTGCAGTCCCCCGGTGGGCCCTTCATGCCTCAGTCCGACACTGTCACGTGTAGCTGATACACTCGCCCCCTACCTCCGAGAATATTCTTCTCGCAGCCCTGTTAACCTTCCTGTGAGCCTTTTCAATATGATCTGGCCTATCCGCTCCCCTCCAATTCATTCTAGGGATGATGTCCGACCATATGAGGTGCACTGCTGGCCAATGGAGCTTAATAACCCCAATATCTGCTTTGATCTTTACTATGAGTTCCAAACCTTTCCACTTACCCAAATCATTGCCCCGAGGTGGATTATAAGTAAAGAAGGATGCCCAAATCTCACCTCGCTATCCATTAGAACTTTCAATAGCGACTCCCAACGCAGCCCCTGCTTCCTATCCACCTAACTGAACTTGCCTGGGGGTATCTGCTCAAATTATAAGCGGGGCCGCTATTACTGGCCCTAAAGACGAATGAATGGCCAACCATCCAAATACTTTGGCCATCCTGTCGAGAACCTGCAAGATGGATTGAGATGCACGTCAACAGTAGTCGTAGTACACACCTGATAAATAGCGGAAAGGAACACTACCGTTTGTGCAAGTTGGGGTGACCCATGTGGAGGTAAAACCAGAAACCCCGGGGCGCCAGCAGCCAATCAGGCCCCCGAAGAAAAGAAAATGGCAAATCCCTCTGCGCCTCCTTTTAACAAGACAAGCAACCGATGTCATGGGTCAGCCTCCGAAAATCGTAGCAAATACGCTAAAGCACAATAGGTGGACGAACATATTTCCTAAAACACTTTGACTTCCACCTACCCAATGCCATAAGAGACTGTTCTGTAGTGCCCTCTTCAGCGGCTACTGTAGCTGCTCCTATTCTGAAGGAATGAGTCCCATAATCTGCGGTATTCAAGCCAAGCTGTGCAGCGCACTTCTGAAAGACAACTGAAAACTGGTACTTTGTAAGGGGGTACCCATCACGGTGCCTAAGCCAATTACCACCAGGGGCCGGTGCCATGTCCCTATACAACCTAGCTAGCTCAACTGGACAAACTACGCTGTCCCTGTTGCGATGCAAGGAAATCCACCGCCCTCTACCCAACAGATCCGTCTTTGATCTATGTATTTTACACGCCATGCTGTTGTTCTTTACCACAACATTCTTGTGAAGTAACCCCGACCCAATCGTCAGTCTGGAAGACGCTACCAACTCACTTATTCTGAATGCTCGGAAAAAAGCCATAGCACACAACAACCTAAACAAAGCTGCAGCGACCGCCGGGATAATATTAACAAGACCAGCCAACAATACTTTATCAATGGGCCTACGTCTGTCTTCCACCGCAGGGGAAATCCTAGCCCAACCCATTAATGCTCTGTGAACCAAAACCTGCTTAGTAACATCCTGACTACCGTGCAACTGCAGAAAGAAGGAAATACCTTCCAAAGCTGACACCATATAGGGCTTTGATTTACCCACATGAAAACAATGCCACACAAAAGACAGTATACGCTGCTGATCAGTCTTACCTTCGGCCTCCCTTGATGAACAAAACCCTTCCCAGGACGACCAAGCCGCCTGATATTTATTCAAGGTACCCGGCGCTACCAAATGCTTTCCAAGGTCCACTATACCGGCCTTATAATATGCCAGACAAAATCAGGGCATGAAACACCAATCTCATTAGCCCCAGGGGCTAGCAAACGAAACTTCAACCAATCAAATCTAGACCCAGGCACATGTCTCGCCCTAAAAGTAATGTTAAACGATAAGCATTTGTACACTAAATGCCTCAATAACCTCAGTACCGGAGGAGAGGTAGCCTTCTGATTATTGATAGCATGCACTACCCCCAAATTATCACACCAGAAAACTATACTCTTATCCCTAAGGCGATTACCCCACAATTCCATTGCTACAATAATTGGGAACAATTCCAGCAACAAGAGATTCCTCGTGAAACCTTCCTGACGCCAAGAAGGGAGCCACATGGCTGAACACCACTCCCCATCCAGGTAAGCCCCAAAACCAGATGAGCAAGCCGCATCCGTAAACAATTGAAGCGCCACATTATTGGCAGCAGGCAACATCCACAAACAAACCCCATTGAAGTTCTCCAAACACAAAACGTCACATGACCAGATCATCCCTAATCTCCTTGGATATCCTAACCAGATGACGGGCTTTCGCAACCCTAACTGTAGCTCTCTCCAACTTCCGGCAAAAAACCCTACCCATGGGGATAACATGACAAGCAAAGTTAAGTAGACCAAGCAGGGATTGAAATTGCTTTAACTGAGCCTTACCCTTGCCATGTAATGAGTCAATCACACCCTTCAACTTAGCTACTTTCTCCTTAAGCAGCCTTCAGCACCCTGCTCTGGTGTCAATTTCGATACCCAGGTATGAAAATCTCTCCTTTGGACCTTCCGATTTTCTGCAACCACTG
The DNA here is from genome assembly GCF_038048845.1 of Mixophyes fleayi. Taxonomy (NCBI): domain Eukaryota; kingdom Metazoa; phylum Chordata; class Amphibia; order Anura; family Limnodynastidae; genus Mixophyes; species Mixophyes fleayi. The sequence continues at coordinate 82,014,901 of NC_134410.1, forward strand.
GAACTCCCATAACTCTAAACAATGACTGAGCGGAAAACAACAAACTCTGACACACTTGGCCCAATGAACAAGAACTCATCCAGGTAATGGGCCACACTTTGATGCCCTGTCCCTGTAACAACACTCCAATGCAGAAATTTGCTGAAACACTTGAAAAAATGCGCAAGACACTGAACAGCCCATAGGCAAACATTTATCCACATAATAACCATCCGGCAAACGAAAACCCATGTATTTAAATGAAGATGGATGAAAAGGTAGGAGTCTAAATGCTGACTCAATATCGAGCTTCGCTGGCAACGCCCCAGCCCCACAGCGCTGCACTATCAACAAAGCGTCCTCAAAGGATTAATACACCACCGAGCACTCAGATTCTGCAATCTCGTCATTCACGGGCATACCATGCGGGTCAGACAGATGCTGTATCAGCCTCTCCTTACCCACTTCCTTCTTCGGTACTACACCTACCGGGGAAATGACCAAGCCCTGAATCGGAGGGATAGCAAAGGGACAACACATTCTACCCAACTTGATCTCTTTATTCACTTTCTCCTGCACAACCAAAGGCAACTCTAGAGCTGATTTCAGGTTCCTGGGAGACCCGGTATGCACAGTTACACTTACCGGCAATTTAAACCCATGCCTAAAACCATCCCCTAAAAACTCTGAATCCAGTCTATTGGGGTACCAACATAGTCATTTATCCAGTTCAGACAACACAATAGGAGAAAAAGCCTTAACGCGCAGGAGCTCCCGTGATGGGTCTGTCCGTGGCACCTGGACCACTCTTCTTAGGACATTCTCTTCTGGGATGCCCTCCTCCAAACGCGGCACAAGCATGATTGAACCTACATGCCGCACCTCTGTCGCAATGATCCCCGTTATATGTAAAATATCTCCCCCGAAAGGGCTGGGCCACTCTATTCGGGAGTTGCCTCTGCCTCATCATACTTGCATCACTCATTCCCAATGTAGGCTGAGTAACCTCTAGCCACATCTCTACATCCTTATAACTCAAACCCATCACTAATAAACCATCCTGTCTCCTGAAAAATGCTCATCATATCGCCTCCACATGTTACCTCTAGAGCGGGTATACATCCCTTATATCAAGAATATGTATTTGATAATGTTCATGTGCTCCTCAGGCCTGCTCTCCAAGTAACAAGCTGCAAATACCAGGAAAACCTCCAACCAATTGGACAAGCTTCTGTAAACCTCCTCACCCATACCAGAGCGTGACATTGCTGCTGCCAAATCATCCTTAGCCTTGTTAGTAATGGCAAACATATCCACAAACCGGCCCGTGCGCATCTTACCACGCACCCTGTTTTTCATGTCCCGCAGGACGGCTCTATTGGAACAGCGCACTACATCATCACCAGTCATCCTGCCCCTGAGGCTGGCATTCTCCACCCCCGCTCGCCGGCGGGTACCACCCGACTTCCTCTCTAGCAGTCTTAATAACCTTGTGTCCGAACTCCTGGACCTAGCTGGAACCTCACTCTCAGAGGAAGAAGAGCTCATACCCGACATCCCACTGGCATGCTCACGACCCCAACCGTCCGCTCCTGATGATGCTCCCGCAGTGACCGTAGAGGCGGCTTCCGCATAAGAAGCGCGCCTGGACTCCCGGCCTGATGACGTATGCCTGGTCAAACCTGCAGAGGAGGAAACAGAAAGAGACCTCCCTGGACCAGGAGCCAAGGCCCCTGCAAGCATTGACAGTTCCGAATTATGCTCTAACAATCTGGGCTCAGGAACCGTAACCTTACCAACTTGCTGGATGGGATTAACTAAATTTAAGGCGACCGTGCAGGGAGTGCCTTGAGAATCTGCCAGGGAAGACGCATGACCCTGCTCTGAACCTGGACCTCCAGCCACCATCTGCACGTTCCGAGTACTAAATGTCACTGAAGAGGCTAACGCTGATGTCTGCATGCAGTCAGACCTTGAAAGAATGGAAGCAACCGAAACTGTGGAAGCAAAGGCACTTGTGGTTAAAACGCAGGTACTGGGACAGGTAGGAACAGAAAAGTAGGGACCATAGGCAGAGGGGGGGTGGATAGCACATAGGAAGGCCAAGGGTTGGGTCCGCAACTGAGTAAGGAAAGGGAGGGAGCCTTTGGTTTTGTGGAGCCCAGCCGGAAGTATCGCTCAGCCATGGGAAGGAAATGTGAGCGAATGGGGGGTAGGGCGTGGGATTTGGGCTCTGACCCGCAGACCAAGAAGGAAGGTGCCCCGCAAAAGGTGGGCAGGACGTGGCTGGGTGGCCGGAAAGCCGAACAGGGGGGAAGGAGGTGGACACCATGCATTGCCACGGGCCGGGACCTCCTTCGCAGGAGACCGAGGTGCCTGGGGGGGGCAACAGCTGCTGGAGGGAATGAGAGGAGGGATAAAGAGGAAGAAAAAAGGGGGGATTGAGTACTGAGGGAGGGGTGGAGGAAAAAGAGAAGAGGTGGGAAAAGCTATACCTGATGTACATGGGAGGTTGGAAGGCAAATGTCACTGCAGGGAGGAAGAGGTATCCCAGGCTGGCCATTGGTAGGAACCTCTGAGGCCCTGCCGGGGGGTGAAGAACTTACTGGCCTGAGAAAAACTGGAATGGGGGTACTTGTTAAAAGGGAGGGGGGGGGCAAAAGCAGGACCGGGAGTGCCGGGAAGGGGGGGTGGGGTTGGAAACTGTTGATGTAGGGGGGGTTATAAATGGCCTGGGAAGCTGGGAATATAGGAGGAAGGGTGTGAGATAGGCAGACTGTAGGAACATGGGAAATAGCACTGAGGGGGGTTGCCCAACATATAGCCCTGTGCAGTCAAAACAGAAGCCATAAAAGGGGGGGATTAGGAAGGGGCAGGGAGATTATAGGGGAGGCCAGCTTTATAAACTGCATCTCCCCCCCCAGCCATATTAACTGACTGGTGCTCAGGGGGGGGGATAATAAGGGCCCCCGAATCATTGGTGGCAACGGGACTGCCCTGTGCCGAAATTGTGGGCGCTCCGGGAGCGCCCACAGTTAAAATGTCCGCAGACACACTAAAGGGACCAACTGCGCATGCGCGTCCGGTTAAAATGTCCGCAGACACACTAAAGCGACCAACTGCGCATGCGCGTCCGGACGCGCGCGCCCGTGAACCGAGCGCGCCACTGCGCAAGCGCAGAGACTTGGAAACCCGTGGCAGATTTCCTCCGGTTGACCGATACCTGGCAAGCGAGGGGAACAGAGGACCATTCCAGCGGCGAGTCATGAACCTGTACTCGCCACTTTGAAATGCCTGAGGGAGAAAAGAGAAGCCTGAAAGAGGCAATGTAGAGAGGGAGGGGAGGGGAGGGGGGACTTTCAGAGAGAGATGGGGATGTAGGAAAAAGAGGTAAATGAGAAATGGGAATGAAATGAGGAATGGGAAGAAAGTAAAGCAAGGGGAAATTATTATTATTTTTATTTCATAAAAATAACAGGGGGGGTAATAGAAAGAGGGTTTTTATGGAAGAAAAGACGGAGAGCAAAGCCCAAGCAGCAAGGGGGGGGGGATAAGAGGGATAAAAACGTAGGTGTGGATGTAAAGAAAGTACACACAAGAAAGTTCACACAAAGGGGGCAAAAAAATACTGAACACAGGGGACAACAAGAGAAAGTAATAGCACAATATGGGAAACACTTATAAGCACACCATATATAACTCACCCGATCAGTAGAGCAGAACAGGATACTCACCAAAAACTCTCCAGACGGTAGGTACAAGGGGAAGCTGACTGCTCGTACCTGGACCTTTTCCTGCTTCCCCCACTATAATCCTGTGATCCTGCCCACCTACGTTCCTACTGATTGGCTGACCCCTGCCTACCAATGGAGTTAACTCTTGCTATCCTTGTACTTTCTTTTACCTGCCCCTTCAGCATTTATGTTACCTCAGGGTAATCCCCGACCTCTGTTATCCTTACTAAAACTGACAAAAAACACAGGGGAGGGTGCCCTGGAACCCCCAGAATATCTTTCTCCCTGTAAAAGCACTTGATTATCAAGGTGGTAGTAGATTGGACTTTGAATATACATTTTTACTGTTTCTAACTACCAGGGGCGGATATAGACAATAACTTTACCCCGGGCAATTTTAGGGGGGGCGATTTAGGCCCCGCCCCCTATCTGATGTCTAAGGCTGCCGGCGGCTGCACAGTATGTGCAGGTCCGTTCAGCAGTGGCAGTGTGCTGCCCCGCTGCTCTGATTGTGTTTAAAACACAATCAGAGCAGCCGGGCAGCACACTGTCACTGCTGAACGGACCTGCACAGTGTGCAGCTGTCGGCAGCAAGCCCCTGCTAGGGGGGGCGATCGCCCCGTTGGCCCCTCTGGATCTGCCACTGCTAACTACATACTTTCAGTTAGGTCTGCAAATCTGCAAAGTACGTCCACAGTTGACAGAAATGCACATGGCAGACAAGAGGGCACATTTGTCCATAAAAAATACAGTGTGGGCCGGCATATTTTGCAGTTTGTACAAGAGCCTTAGCGCTTGTATTCTTATTTTACTATAGCTATGTTGCAAAAGAATTTCAGGATAAGTTTGGGTACAGTACTCTTTCACAGATTTTTTTTTAATATTGGTAAATTTGTTTCTACTTTACTGCATCAAAATTTGTCCTGATCAGTTAAAACATTGAACACTGACATAAGCTACTTCTGTAATAAACATTTATTACCACTGTTAGGTATGTTAGGTAAAGGAATAGAAGTATATACAGTATATATATATTTTTAAGGAACATAGCACACTCCATTTCCCATCCTGCATACATATATAATGTATCAGCAAGTGAAAAAGTCACTTTCAATGGTTCAATTGTGTCAGACAATAATGCAGTTCAACATTCAGCCGCTAGAAGTTCTCTCCAGCAAAAGGGAATCCTTCAAATGCTTCCTTGCACTAAGACCTTCCACTGGTCTGTAGCTTCCCTTTAAGCAAAGCCTGACTCCATGGGTTCAATTGATTTAGAAAAAAAACATTAAAAAAGGAGCGCTACATAGTGCTTTGATAGTGATGACATTTATTGAGCATCGAAAAAACAAAGTACTAAATGCACACCATTAGGTCAGTAAAGTATTGAATACAATAAAAAGCCTCCACAGGGTTGTCACAAAGGAAAAAAAAATCAGCAGGATTAGCAGCAACAATACCACTATGCTTCCTTCAATCAGATATGTCAGGCCACCAGCCTATGCGCTTCATCACCAAGACTATATAATCTATCTATCTATCTATCTATCTATATATCTATCTCATGGCTATATGTAAAATATTCTGTAAAAATTATCCATATTTTTTGTCTAGTAGTAATGTTATGATGTCACTTGTGTCATGAGTCATTTTGACTCATGTGTGTTTTGTAATAGAATGCATAACTGTCAGTGAAAATAGAATACACCTGGTTATGATGATCCAGTCACACAATTCATTTGATTTGATTTCTATCATAAGGAATAATATTCCACCAGTGAACTAGAAAGGATATTAGAAGTCATCTTGAAGTTCCATGACCTGTATAAATATCTGAAATGGTTAAATTCTTTCACAGAAAACCCCCTTGGCATTACTGAAGGAGGAGAGATAATTGGCTTGTCATTTTTTCATATCATCTTAAATTGAAATTGCTCAAAGACATGTTACAATTAGGGTGGGGAGCTCACGCTGGTAAATATTTATCATGACAACTAAAATTTTGGCTTTGTGCCACAACATGTTCCAACTGGCATAAAAGATTTTGTGTCCCTTGGCCTAGTAGAACCAAGATAAAATGTTAAAGATACAAGTAATTTTCATGAGAAAATATAAAGGAATGTCAGTAAATGTACTAACATCAACAAGATATTGACATCTTCATCTGTCAGTAACAAATTAAAAACTACAATAATAAACAAGCAAATCAATGATTTTGTGACTTTGTGAGCTTATGAATTCCATTATAAGAATCCTATTCATTGCACAAATGCTAAATGTCAGTATATTTTTCAAATTAAATTATCAGTAAGACATATTTACACAACACTCCTTTTTCAAGCTCCTCTGGTGTAGAAGCCACCCCGGCACATTTATTAGTTAAGAGTTTGGGCAGCAACCACTTTTCTAGGTTTTATAGAAAAAATATACTGAACTTTTGACATGAAATAATGAAAGGGCCCAAAACAATTCAACATATAATATTAAAGAGCAATAATTACTTAGAAATCTAACAGGTTGCACAGTATCACAGTTAATTTCTCCTGCACTACCAGCTTTACCTCTCACTTAGTGCCTATAGATGAGGCACCTCTGGCACTGTGATGGCTCTAGAACCCTAGACTACATTACATTTGACTAGGATTAACAAGAACATGGCTTGAATGTGATACTGTCTATCTGCAGTAGTATTTCCCTTAGCAGCTTAACTCTTTACACTGCTTCTGTAGTACAATCACAGTATTTTACACAGTTCACATGAAACTGTACCACAACCAAACCCTTTAAACATGTAAATGCACAACAATACTGTTCGCTCTCTTGTTGGTTTGTCCTGGGGATTTTTTCCAATTCACAGTCTATGTGTCATGGTCAATATGAGACTAGAATAGTTACTTGCTGATATTGGCCCAACTCAACAGAAAGGTGCAGAGTCTAATACGCCTTCGGTGTTCACCATGGACCCCCACAAGGGAGTTTGGGATTCGCTGTGGGAGACTCACAGGTCGCACTCCTCAAAGAGAGTTATCAGCAAAGCAACTAGATGGTATAGGATGGTCAGGTGATTCGGGTTTAAACTGTGTGGGCAAGGATGACCCAATAGAGTGGTCAAACAAGCTTTGTCAAAACCTTGCAAATGTGAAGGTACTGAAGGGAGATCTGAAAGGGTAGTCATGCAGCCGAAGTCAGACACAGGGATCAGATAAGCAAGCAAGCAGGAGTAGCCAAAAGCAATGTCAGGAGGAAGCCAAGGTCGAGCACAGGCGTCAGTCTGGATGCTGAAGAGCGCTGGAGCATGGGGAGCCAATACTCTCACATCCTAATGGTGCCAGGTCTGCCTATAAATAGATAGATGGAGGTCACGTAATTAGGCGGTGATATAAGCATACGCCGCTGGGCCCAAGAGTAGTGCCCTGTTGCCTGGCAATGGGACGCGCATGCGTAGGGTCCTTACCCGGGCTGCAGGGGATAGTGCATCTTGTTGCCAAGCAACCAGACGTGAACATGTTATAGGAGATATGCATCCATCCCTGTGCCAAAGCAGAACCACAGGGAAAGCGTCTGACACCATTCTTATGCCTAAACTAGGAAAAATAATCCTTAAATTGGATATAATACTATAGACAGATCTCTTACATCTCTGGTGATTCATTTATCAGCTTTTGCAAACAACAATAGCACAGTATTACTCTATGCAGATGAGCAACTTGAATTTGAACAGAGTCATTTGAATAAATGATGGATCATCATCACACACAGCAGGTAACAGGGAAAATCACTTGACTCTTGAATAAATGCAGCTACCCATTTCCAAAGCAAGTAGCACAACTTTATATGTACTTTCACAATAGCTGCTCCTCATCAACTGAATTATATTCACACAAAATAGTGAGTAGCAAACTCAATTCTCTCTTTTGACAGATTTATTCTTCTTGTAGACCCACAACTTCCGACAGCAGTAGCAATTTGTTAGCTTAGCAAACATCTAAACCATCGGAAGCAGGTCATACTCAGTCTCTCAAACCTAATCACCCTCTCTCCCTTATTTCTATTGCTATTACAAAAGATCCACATCATAAGGACTCCCCACACTATCCCTAATCACTTCCCTCTAAGAGTAGTATTTCAGTCCACCAGCTAAAAGGTAACATAACCAGCTATACTTATCTGGAATTCCTCCACTCCAAAGCTTCTTGTCTGAACTCTCCTTCAATGGCAGTTGCAGCTATATTCCATGCTGTTCCAAATGGCAGTTTCTGGTTCCCGTTCCTTCTCTCCTCACTATGGGCCTGATTCATCTTCAGACATAAGTCCATTTGCTTGCTGTATCTTGCTTGAGAAAAGCTATGAGTATGCACCAGAATGAGGCTTACACCAGTGACTGCATTTGTAGGCAATACATGTCCAAATGCTAAAGACACAACTGCCTATGACTTTGTCACAATCTGCCTGCAGCATACTGCTTTGCCTGGCAGCTCCTGCCTCCTGGACTATCAGACTTTATCATTGGTGTTCATTTCATGTGTTTGCAGAAGTACCTCTGATTACCAGAGGTGCTGCTATTGTGCCTGTTGTGCTCCTAGTTACTTAGGAGTTAACTCTGCTTCACTATTTATTCCATGCACCTGGGTGTGTTCTCATTTCCCTTTATATACCTGTCACTCCCAGCACACATTGCTGGTTATTGATGTCATATCCTGTTGTTGCACCCTGTGGATTCTTCCTCCTGCCTTGCTCCTGTGATCATGCTGCATTGGGATCCCAACATACATTCTGCTGCCCTGTTTTCATCTGTGAACCTGGTACTTTCCTGTGCATCTCCCTGTACTTGCTGCCTGGAATCTTTCCACACCTCCCGTTTACCTGCAACTGTGTATACCTGGTAATTTCTACAAGACCATTCATCATCTGTTCAGTCTCTCCAGCAATAAACATTGTTTGTTTTTTCACCTATCTATGGCTCCTTAGCTGTATTTCTACATTGATTCGTGACAGTATAACCAGCCCAAAAAACAGCTTAGGAGTCAGGTGAAAGTTTTTTATTCTGGGACTTTTTTTGTTCCACAATTTATTTTTTCATTTACTTTTGGAACATGTCTGCTTTACCAGCTTTTGAATTGCCACAGCTACAGGCTTTACAAATAGACATAATCCTGTTACGCTCCCAGCTGGCTAAATTTTCCACTTTGCTTATGGACCCACTCAGGAGACTGTCAGATTCTGTCTCTCCTAAATCAGAAGCTGCTGATCTGTCTCAATCCACCTTCTCTGCTGATGAACCTGTGCAAATAGCACCTCTTAAAAGTGCTCCTACAAATTTGCTGTTTTCTAAGAACTATGGGGTAACTAATTCCCAGTTCACAGGTGGTCCACGCCCCCATCTGACCGAAGAGGAGCGACAACGCAGAATAACAAACAAGTTGTGTCTCTACTGTGCCAGCAATGCACATTTCTTGTAGGACTGTCCTATCCGTAGACCACGTCAGCTTACTGAACCATCTCCTGTTGTTTCCTCTCTGCATTCCAAATCTGTTTATGCTCCAGCATTCCTGTTCTCTGGGAGGAGACCCAATCTGCCAGCTCCAGCCTCCTGTCCTGAGGCGCCAGCTCCAGCCGCCTCTCCTGAGGCGCCAGCTCCAGCCGCCTGTCCTGAGGCGCCAGCTCCATCCGCCTGTCCTGAGGCGCCAACTCGCTCTGTCTCCTGTTGCGAGGTGCCAGCCTCTGTCTCCTGTTGCGAGGTGCCAGCCTCTGTCTCCTGTTGCGAGGTGCCAGCCTCTGTCTCCTGTTGCGAGGTGCCAGCCTCTGTCTCCTGTTGCGAGGTGCCAGCCTCTGTCTCCTGTTGCGAGGTGCCAGCCTCTGTCTCCTGTTGCGAGGTGCCAGCCTCTGTCTTCTGTTGCGAGGTGACAGCCTCTATCTTCTGTGCCGAGGTGCCATCATCTGCCTCTTGCTCCGAGGTGCCATCATCTGCCTCTTGCTCAGAGTCTCCTGCCACTGTGTCCGGTCCTGAGTCTCCTGCCACTGTGTCCGTTCCTGAGTCTCCTGCCACTGTGTCCGGTCCTGAGTCTTCTGCCACTGTGTCCGGTCCTGAGTCTCCTGCCACTGTGTCCGGTCCTGAGTCTCCTGCCACTGTGTCCGGTCCTGAGTCTCCTGCCACTGTGTCCGGTCCTGAGTCTTCTGCCCCTGTGTCGGGTCCTGATTCTCCTGCCCCTGTGTCCGGTCCTGAGTCTAATGCCACTGTGTCCGGTCCTGAGTCTCCAGCCGCTGTCTCTGTTCCTGAGCTACAGTCTGCTCCAGAGGGGGTCCTGTCCCTCCAGTCTGCTCCAGAAGAGTTGCCTGTCCATGCGGTTCAGCCCGAGTTGCCTGTCCATGCGGTTCAGCCCGAGTTGCCTGTCCATGCGGTTCAGCCCGAGTTGCCTGTCCATGCGGTTCAGCCCGAGTTGCCTGTCCATGCGGTTCAGCCCAAGTTGCCTGTCCATGCGGTTCAGCCCGAGTTGCCTGTCCATGCGGTTCAGCCCGAGTTGCCACTCTATGCAGTTGAGCCCGAGTTACCACTTGGTGCTGTCTGCTCTGAGGCTTCTCACAGCGCTGTCTGCTCCGAGGCTTCTCACAGCGCTGTCTGCCCCGAGGCTTCTCACAGCGCTGTCTGCCCCGAGGCTTCTCTTATTAAGTGTTGTACATTTTCTTCATTTAGCATGCGTTCTGATGGAACTTTAAGTTGCACATATGCTTATGTGTATCTTGCAGTGTGTTCTGTCTACATATGGCAAGAAACATATAGCAAGAGTATACTTGTGTTAGGAACCCCTCCAGCCGGCACAACACAACCCGGAGTCTACTCTGTCAATCAGGTGTTCACTGGAGCCCCTGGTGGTGGGGACAGACTGAGCTGCAGACTGACAGAGGGTCGTGAAGTGTGTACCGGCTGGGGAGAACCCAGGCAAGCGGAGTGAGGTCCACGCAGAGGTCAAGGGCCGGCAGCAGGTTGCAATTCCAGTTAACGAGCCGGGGTCAAGGGTCACAAGCAGACAGAAGAAACGGTAAACAGGCCAGAGGTCAGGGTCACGGGATACACATGTGAAGTCCAAATCCAAGCCAAAGGTCCTACACGGTAGGTCAGCAGAAGTTCAATAAACAGGAACAGGAACAAAGCAGGTCAGCAGACTGGGAAGCAGAAGCTATAACCGGCAATGAGGTAGCAGACCTCATTGCCTTAAATAGTAAGCACAGCCAATCAGAGCCTGGCTCTGATAGTACCCAGCCCCCTGCACCTTAATTCATTAGCCCGCAGGCTAGTAACATTGATGAGCGCATGCGCCTGGCTTCTCATTGCCAGGACGCAGCGCTGAAGCATCCAACCGTTGCCCAGGCAATGGCCGGGTCATGGGCGGAAGTGTCGTCCCGGTCGCCATAGCGACGGCCGGGACGCAGGTAAGAGAGTCGCGGCGGCTGGGCACCGCCGCGGCTCGTAACAGTAGCCCCCCCTTGAGGAGGGGTCGAGGGACGCCGACATCCAGGTTTCCTTGGAAATTTTTTGAAGAATTCCTTCACCTGTTTAGGAGCATATAGTCGTCTTCGCGGGACCCAGGATCGCTCTTCTAGTCCACGATTTTTCCACTGTAAGGAGTGTACCTGCCCCTGCACTTTTTTAGAGTCAAGAATCTTCTGGACCACAAATTTTTGTGGTGTGTTCCTATTTCCCACAGAAAGCCCTGTAGGCCGGGATTGATTCGGGTATAATACTGGTTTAAGTAATGAACAATGAAACATGTTCGGGATCTTTAGTGAGCCAGGAATCTTCAATCTAAAAGCTACCGGATTGATCTGTTTGGTAATCAAGACCAATAAATTTCGGCCCCAGTTTTTTACAAGGCTGTCTGAGCCTAACATTTCGAATTGACAGCCACACTTTCTGGCCCACTTTGAATGAGCAGTTGGTACGGTGGCGATCCAAATTTTTTTAGCCGACAATGAGGACTTTTTCAAGGAGGACTGACCTTTCCTCCAAATTACTTTCAGATCAGCAGCTGTGGAACGAATCTCTGGAATACCAGCAGATTTGAGAGAATACAGAGAATTAGACCTGGGATGGAAACCGAAGTTACAGTAGAACGGGGAAGTTTGAGTAGATGAGTGAGATGAGTTATTGTAGGCAAACTCTGCCCAGGGCAGCAAAGAGGACCAATTGTCATGGAATTCTGAGGTATAACATTGGAGGAACTGTTCAAGTGACTGGTTAACCCTTTCAGTTTGCCCGTTAGACTGAGGGTGGTATGCAGATGACAGACTGATCCTGATTCCGAAAAACGGTGCAGAAGGATTTCCAGAATTGTGCTATGAATTGTGAACCACGATCAGAAACAATCTCGGAAGGAAGTCCATGGAGCCGGAAAATATGTTGTATGAAGAGAATGGCCAGATCTCTAGTGGTAGGAAGCCTGGTTAATGGAATGAAATGTGCTATTTTGCTGAAACAGTCTACCACAACCCAAATAGTATTGTGTCCTGCAGAAGGTGGCAAATTAAGAATAAAGTCCATGGACAAATGTGTCCAAGGTTTTGTAGGAATGGTCAATGGAACCAACTGACCTACCGGGCTAGTCCTGGGGACTTTGTTTCTGGCACAAACCTAATATGAGAGGACATGACTCTTGACGTCAGCGGACAAGGATGGCCACCAGACCGTACGGGAAAGGATTTCCAGCGTCTTGTGGATTCCAGGGTGTCCAGCAGACCAACTATTATGCGCCTGTGCGAGAACCGCCTTCCTTAGATGGACTGGAACAAAGAGAGTAGTATCAGGGGCTAATCTCTGGAATCTCTGAAGTGTGATACTCAGATCCTGGGTTAACCCAGCATGGATTACGGAAGGAGGAATAATAGGATCTGGGTTTGAAACTGGAACGTGGTGTGCCAAGAAACTTCTGGACAGAGCATCTGCCCGGACATTTTTGGAACCCGGTCGATAGGTGATCAAGAAATTAAACCGGGTAAAGAATAACGACCAACGGCCCTGTTTGGGATTTAGACATTTGGCCGATTGAATATATTGCAAGTTCTTGTGGTCGGTAATGACAGAGATCTGATGTGAAGCACCCTCCAGCCAATGTCGCCACTCCTCGAAGGCCCATTTGATTGCCAATAGTTCTCTATTCCCGACATCATAGTTGGCTTCTGCTGAGGAGAACTGACGGGAGAAATAGGCACATGGGTGTAGACGATTAGTATGAGGATCCTTCTGTGATAGTATGGCACCAGCACCGACGTCAGAGGCGTCGACCTCAAGAACAAATGCCTTAGCTGGATCCGGGTGTCTAAGAACCTGAGCGGAGACAAAGGCTTTTTTCAGGCTTTTGAATGAGGCTCCTGCTTGGGACGACCAATTAGTTGGATCCATTACTTTACGGGTTAGGGCGACAATGGGAGCCACGATGTCCGCAAAGCCATGAATGAATCTTCTATAATAGTTGGAGAAGCCCAGAAACCTCTGCACCGCGTTAAGATTGTTTGGTTGCACCCAATCCAAAATAGCCTGAACCTTAGTTGGATCCATGGAGAATCCCTCAGAAGAGATTATGTAACCTAAAAAGGATACCTTCTGCACCTCGAACTCACACTTTTCCAGCTTGGCATAAAGGTGGTTCTCTCGCAATCTTCGTAGAACTTGTTTGACGTGATTCTGATGTACGGAAAAAGATCTGGAATAGATGAGGATATCATCTAAATAGACGACCACAAAACAACCAAGGAAGTCCCAAAGAACCTCATTGATCAAGTCCTGAAACACTGCAGGTGCATTGTTAAGACCAAACGGCATGACCAGATACTCGTAATGGCCAGAGTGCGTATTGAATATCGTCTTCCATTCGTCTCCTTCCTTGATACGGATGAGGTTATTTGCTCCACGAAGGTCGATTTTTGAGAAGACAGTAGCACCTCTTAACTGATCAAATAATACTGAGATGAGCAGAAGGGGATAGGTGTTCTTGATTGTGATAAGATTCAATCCCCGGTAATCAATACAGGGTCTTAGTCCTCCATCCTTTTTGGATACAAAGAAGCATCCTGCTCCTACGGGAGATTTAGATGGCCTGATGAAGCCTTTCTCCAGGTTTTCTTCAATATATTCCTGCATGGATTTGGTCTCTGGACCAGAGAGAGAGTACAGGCGCCCCTTAGGTAGCTTGGAACCAGGAATAAGCTCGATGGCACAGTCGAAGTCACGGTGTGGTGGTAAAGTGTCAGCAGCCTTCTTGGAGAACACATCCCAGAACTCATGATATTGTGAGGGAAGCTGCTCCGGAATAGACTGAATCACCCGCAGAGGCAGTGACAAGCAGGACTGTGTACAATAAGAGCTCCACTGGACAATTTCTCCTTTTACCCAGTCCATGACAGGGTTATGACGGGAAAGCCATGGGTGGCCCAGGATCAAGGGAACCGACGAACAATCAATAAGGAAGAAGGTTATTGACTCTGAATGGAGAGCTCCGATATTCAACTGTAGTGGCGGGGTCTCCCAAGAAATCTTGCCACCAGGTAACGGACTTCCATCTAAGCCACAGACAGTAATAGCAGACTTCAGTTTTACCATCGGAATTTTAGCAGCACGGGCGAACCCGATGTCAAGGAAGTTGCCTGCAGCTCCACTATCAATGAAGGCGGACAGGTCCACACAACGAGCACTGAACGTGAGCTGTGCAGGGATCAATGCAGCATTTTTCGGGGAGACAATCTGCAGACCTAGGTGAACTTTCCCCTCATTCCCTAGGCATGTTTTTTTCCCGGCTTATTTGGGCAGGAACGGGAGAAGTGGCCTTTTGTGCCACAATAGAGACATAGGCCTTGTGATCGTCTCCTGTCTCTTTCCTCAGGGGAGAGACGATATGCTCCTAATTGCATAGGCTCCTCACCATCCGTGGAAACAGGAATGAAGGCGGATGGAGGTGAAGATGCCTCCTTTTCGGTTTTCCGATCTTTAAATCTCCTGTCGATTTTAAAGGAGAGGTGCATCAGATCCTCCAGAGAGGTAGGAGACGGGTATTGCACCAAAGAGTCTTTAATCTGTTCCGACAGGCCGAGACGGAACTGACTATGTAAGGCGGGGTCATTCCATCCACTATCAGGTGACCATCTATGGAATTCAGCGCAGTATTCCTCTGCCGACCGCTGGCCTTGTTTCAAGGCCCGTAGATGAGCTTCCGCGGAGGCCATTCGATCCGGGTCATCATATAGTAGACCTAATGCCTCAAAGAAAGCGTCTACGGACTGCATGGCAGGACTGGTCTGTGGCAAAGAAAAGGCCCAGGACTGGGGTTCACCTTGTAGGAGGGAAATGATAATCCCAACTCTTTTTTGCTCTGAACTGGAGGAGCGTGGTCTCAACCGGAAATAGAGCTTGCAGCTCTCCCTTGAAATTCCGAAACAGGGATCTATTTCCAGAGAACCGATCCGGCAAATTCATCTTAGGTTCACAGGTGGAACTCGGAGTGGGTTGTGAAGTTTTTGCGGCTTCTTCTTGAACGGACAAACGCTCAGCCAAACCCTAGATCATTTGATACAAGGACTCAACATGGGCTGCTAGAGCTTGTGCCGGAGATGGTGTGGATCCGCTTGCATCCATTCCAACCTCGTCTCTGTGTGTGGGTCGGTTATAATGTTAGGAACCCCTCCAGCCGGCACAACACAACCCGGAGTCTACTCTGCCAATCAGGTGTTCACTGGAACCCCTGGTGGTGGCGACAGACTGAGCTGCAGACTGACAGAGGGTCGTGAAGTGTGTACCAGCTGAGGAGAACCCAGGCAAGCGGAGTGAGGTCCACGCAGCGGTCAAGGGCCGGCAGCAGGTTGCAATTCCAGTCAACGAGCCGGGGTCAAGGGTCACAAGCAGACAGAAGAAACGGTAAACCGCTAGCGTTTAGGTTCTCCAAGAATTGCTGTGAAATCTGTACGGTGTCAAAACATTTACCATCCTGACAATAAAACTACATAAAAAGGAAAAAGTTATTCTCGTGTGCTTCTGCAGTAGCGGGCTCTTGCCACAAGTGGTGTCAGGAGTGGGATGCTCCGGGAAGCAAGTTTCCGCTACCCAACATGCGCAGACGTCAACATGGAGGAAGTGCTGAGAACCCTCGTGAATGTGGCCGCTGCGCAGCAACAGCAGCAAGCTCAGATGCTACGAGTTGCCGAGGCACAGGTGGAAAACACAAGGCTCTTAAAAGGAAGAGTTAAGCCAGGTGAGGCATGACAGAAATAAACCACCTGGTCCTGTTCTCCAGAAAATATCGCCAGGTGATGACATACAAGCATATCTGGTGTCCTTTGAGAGACTTGCAAAAAGGGCAAAATGGCCTCCTAAAGATTGGGCTGAGAGACTGGCGCCATATCTGACTGGTGAAGCTCAGTGAGCTTATATGGATCTAGATAAGGACTGGGCCTCTGATTATTTGTGCCTAAAGTCTGAGTTATTGGCTCACATTGGAGTTTCCGGGCCAGGCCGAGCCCAGCGCTATCACCAATGGCGCTATGATAAAGAAAAAACGGTCAGAGCGCAAGTGGCTGAGCTTTCTAAAATTTTAAAGAAATGGCTGCAGCCTGAGGAGAATTCGCCTTCTCGGATTATTGAAGTTCAGGCGATAGATCACTGCATCCGGGGGCTGAACCGCGATTTGCAAAGGTGGGTTCTGCAATCAGACCCACAAACTTATGAAGAGCTTGCCAACGTGGTAGAAAGGTTTTGTGCGCTAAAGCAAATGACTAAAGAACCTGCATTTGTGCCAAAGCCTCTGCCACGCCAAAAGCCAGGTTTGACAATCCTTGCCACAGGACTAAATGGCAAAACTGCTATGGACAGAGGGCCAGATGCAAAGCTGTCTAATCTAAAGTGTTTTGAATGTGGTGAGCCAGGCCACTTTAAGGCAGAGTGTCCTAAACTACAGGAACCCATGGACTGTTTCGTGGCACATATTGGGCCTGCATTTCCAAGCTGTTTTACCATGAGTCCCACATCAGGAAGTCCTTGTTTGTTCCAGGTGATTGTGCTAATCAACCAAAACCTTGTTCTGGCCTTGGTTGACTCGGGGAGTGAACTCTCATTGGTTTCCAGCTCTGCCTTACCCGAAACCATAACTTCTCGCTTGCCCAAGGTGAAGGTTCTTTGCATACATGGCACGACAGAGGAGTATGAAAGAACAATACTACCAGACACACTCAAAGACAAAACTGTTATGGTGGTAGCTGCCATAGCACCTAAACTCCCATATCCACTCATTTTGAGGCGAGACTTCCCACTGTTTTATGATGTCCTCGGTGAGCGGAGATGGCCGGATATGCCGGCAACTGATGCAACGGTCGGAAGCCCGGTCTTAAAGGAACCGCCTAAGAATCCACAACATCTGGACATCGATCTTTGGGAACCGCCAAATCGGAATGCCATCCTGGGAGTCACAGCAGGAGTTCCCCAAAAGCATCCACCTGCGGGGAAACATGGACAGTCCAAACTAGCATTGGTCGGTGATGTCGCAGATGAGCCCACCCCACCTGTCAGTGAGGATACGGACTGGTCCGCAATTCCAATTTTGTTTCCTCTGCAGGACTTTGCTCGAGACCAACTTAATGATGCCACTTTGGAACATGCCTTTAAAAGTGTGACTGAGGTAAATGGGGTAGCGAAAGCCGCCAAGCCTGCAGAAGGTATACCATATTTTATTGTTAAAAATAATTTCCTGTATAGAGTTGCTAATGTACAGGGGGAAAAAGTAGAACAATTATTGGTTCCTCAGGTCCATGTACCCCTAGTTTTAAAAGCAGCACACACACATGTCTGTGGGGGACACCTAGGGGAGGATAAAACACGTGAACGAGTTCTGCTTAGGTATTACTGGCTCGGTGTACACATGGCAGTGAAAAAGTATTGCCGGTCCTGTCCAATTTTTCAGAGAACCTGTCCCAAACCGTACAGGGCACCTCTCATTCCAATACCAATAGTACAAATTCCCTTCGAACGGATAGCTATGGACCTTGTGGTGTCACTGGAAAAATCCGCACGTGGGCACCAATATATACTAGTGGTGCTTGACTATGCAACCAGGTATCTAGAGGCAATTCTCCTACGAAACATAAAGTCCAGCACCATAGCTAGAGAACTTGTATTGATGTTTACACGCTTGGGAATACCGAAAGAAATTCTCACAGACCAGGGTACTCCATTCATGTCTAAACTGATGAAGGACATGTGCCAGTTGCTAGGGGTTACGGCGCTTCACACCTCCGTATACCATCCACAAACAGATGGCTTGGTGGAACGCTTTAACCGCACATTAATGCACATGCTCAGGAAAGCAGTGGCTCAAGAGAAAAAAGATTGGGACACTCTTATTCCCTATTTGATGTTTGCGATTCATGAGGTACCTCAAGCTTCAACAGGGTTTAATCCCTTTGAGTTATTGTTTGGGAGACAGCCCAGGGGTATCTTGGATATGTTAAAGAAGGGTGGGAGCAGCAAGGTCCCAGGGAGCCAAATCTGGTACAATTTGTGTCCCAAATGTATGAGAGGCTAGGAAAGATAGGGCCCATTGTGCAGCAACATGTAAAAGATGCTCAGGAATGACAGAGAAAAAGTTATGATAAAAGTGCTGTTGTTCGATCTTTCAAGCCTGGGGACAAGGTCCTTGTCCTGGTTCCCACCCAGGAAAGCAAAATTTTCGCCCATTGGCAGGATCCATATGAAGTTCTAGAGGCTGTCGGTCCTGTCAATTACAGAGTCCGCCAGTTAGGTAGAAGAAGGGAGGAGCAAATATATCATGTTAACCTCCTTAAACCTTGGCATGATGAGGAAACCTCTCCTCAGGTAGTGAGTACTGCCATTGAAAAGTCTGAAGTGCCCATAGAGCCAGCTTTGTCCATTCAGCAGAGACAACAGACTGAAGAAATGATTCGCCGGAACAGGGATGTCTTCTCTTCCATTCCTGGGCGCACTACCTTAATCGAACACGACATTGTCACTGCGCCAGGAGTCAATGTAAAGCAGAAGCCGTATCGTATTCCAGAAGCCAGACGGGTAGACCTGAGAAAGGAGATCGAGAAGATGCTCCAGTTAGATGTGATTAAAGAGTCCACTAGCGAGTGGAATAGTCCCATTGTGCTTGTTCCGAAACCCAATTGGACAATTAGGTTCACAAATGACTTTAGGCGCCTAAACAGTATGTTGCAGTTTGATGCCTATCCGATGCCACGTGTGGATGAACTAGTGGAAAATCTTGCTGGTAGCAATTATTTGACAACCCTTGATCTAACAAAGGGTTATTGGCAAGTTCCCCTGACTACCACGGCCAAGCCAAAGATTGCATTTTCCACCCCTGATGGTCTCTATCAATATAAAGTCCTACCCTTTGGGTTGCATGGGGCACCTGCCACCTTCCAAAGGGCCATGAATAAATTGCTACGACCTCAACCAGCTTATGCAGCTGCTTACTTGGACGATATAGTGATTTATACCCCAGACTGGGGATCACATTTAGCCAAAGTTGAGGCGGTCTTAGCTTCATTAAGGTCGGCAGGGTTAACAGCTAACCCAGAGAAATGTGCCTTAGCCATGAGATAAGCCAAATATTTGGGGTACGTTGTTGGTCGAGGGCATGTAAAACCCCAGCTAGACAAAGTGGAGGCAGTCAAAAATTGGGCAAGACCAGAAAAAAAGTCGCAGTTAAGAACCTTTTTAGGCTTTGTAGGTTACTACAGGCGGTTTGTAAGCCACTTCGCCACTAGAGCTGCTCCACTTACGGACATGTTAAAAAAAAGTTGTCCAGATAGATTAACCTGGTCTGATTTTGCAGAAACCGCCTGGTCTGATCTTCGGTTTGCTCTTTGTTCCTCCCCAGTTCTACAAGCACAGGATTTTACCCGTAGGTTCTTCCTCCAAACTGATGCTTCTGGCGTTGGCTTAGGTGCAGTCTTGTCACAGGAGAAGAGTGGAGTAGAAAATCCTGTCCTGTACCTAAGCCGTAAGTTGCTTCCAAGGGAACAAAAATGTGCCACTGTGGAGAAAGAATGTCTTGCCATAAAATGGGCCACAGAAGCTCTGCGCTATTATCTCCTAGACAATGAGTTCACCTTAATAACAGACCATGCACCATTGAGATGGATGCAGAACAACCGGGAGGTAAATGCCAAGGTAACCCGCTGGTTCTTGGCACTGCAACCTTTCAAGTTCTCAGTAGAACATAGACCTGGGATTCTACACAAAAATGCAGATGCGTTGTCACGAAAATATGCGCTCCTCGCAAAGTCCGCGTCCCCCTACTTGGAGATCTAGGGGGAGAGATATGTAACAAAAAGAGGCATTTAGCTGGCAATATGCAGAGAAAGCAGAGAAGTAGAGTAAAACATTTGTGCAGTAATGCACCTAGATTGAATGTAAAGACTTATGTATGAAAAGCAATAGTTTAAGTTTGGTTAAACTTGCATGATTTGAAATCCTTCCTCTCAGCAAACAGACAGGGTGTGTCTGTTAGTGTAAACAGAGCCAGGGATGGGCGTTTCCTCTTAAAGAGAAGGTGGGTGTGTCACCTGTCCATCAAGCTAAGGCTGGCGGAGGAGTATCAGGTATAAAAGCTTGTTTGTATCATTTGTGCACCGAGACCAACGCTGGAGAAGCTGGGTGGTCTTGAGAGAGCTGAGCTATGTCTAGCTAGCGTTTAGGGTCTCCAAGAATTGCTGTGATATCTTTACGGTGTCAAAACATTTATTATCCTGACAATAAAACTACATAAAAAGGAAGAAGTTGTTCTTGTGTGCTTCTGCAGTAGAGGGCTCTTTCCACAATATATATATGATGTACGCTGACCCTTTTGTTTCGGTTTTGGATCGGTGTCCGTTCTAAACGGAGTTTGTGTTTCGGCTTTGCTACCAGTTTTCACAACAAGATCGCAACTTATTTTGGTTTTGGATCTGGATTTAATTAAAAATTATGAAAAATAGGTAAAATAATGACATTGTGAGCTGTTCTTGCTCCTATTACTATTTATTACATTAACATTAATTTCTAGTCATTTCCAGTCTATTTTCTAATAATCCCTTCACAACTTTCCCAATTTTCACAGTGATCTGACTGGCTAAAATTAATGTGAGAGCAGTGGCACAAATATATGGCACACATACCTGGCAGTTTATATTAAAGATACAATCCCTAGACTAGGGGACACAATAGATGATCTGGCAGTCTTGCAAAAAATTGATGGCGCTATATAAATAAATTTGTATGATGATTGACGAAGGTGGAGTGCACCCATAATAAAAAACTTCAAAGAGTAGGCATACAATAAATTTGGAATGTAACAGAGCATCCATCATAGACACTTATGCTACAGAAACAGGCCGAGTTCATTGGATTAACAGTGGTAGAAATAATACAATTAGACATTGATAACACTAAATAGACAAAGGTGGCCTGCACCTTCATCTATTTATTTACTATGCACTTAATGTTAGGTAAAGTATTCATAGGGAGCTGAGAGCAGAGCTTTCGAACACCTTGTTTTACTATAAGTGCTTTTTGATGGCATATGTAAGATAGATCTGACTGAGTACTAGTAGCATATGCCGCAATGCTGCCCTTGTGAATCAAACAAGGGGATCTGTCACTCGTATATATTTGCAAGTATATAAATATGTCATGTATAAAATAGGTCATGTATTGGTCATTTGTGGATGGGGTGCTTGGATCAATGAAATTCTCTGGTAAATTTTTGAATAGTAATTTCGGCTCTGTACCACTCCCCGTCTTACACAATTTTGGCAAATGGTCTAACCTTGGCATTCTTCTGGATTTATAATGGCACACAACAGGGTTGCCCCCTCCAATCATATTTGCTCTCAAAATAGTAATTGGACCTTACTACATGGTCACATTACTATATCTCCTGGATAGGCAGTTTCAATGTGGTCAAAATGAATATCTCCCCAGACTTTTATATGGACTTATTGTTGGGTAGAATATTCACCGGGAGCCAAGTGCAGAGCTTTCAAACACCTTGCTTTACTGTAAGTGCTTGTTATTGTATGAGTAAGGTAGATCTGACTGAAAACAAATTAGTATGTGTTGTAATGCTGCCCTTGTGAATCAAACAAGGGGACTCTTCACTTGTGTATATTTACAAGTATATAAATATGTAATGTATAAAATATGTCATGTATATCAATATGGAATGTATAAATAATACATATATGTTATATTAGTGAAGTGTAAAAAATATGTAAACCAGACATTTCAGAATGGGCAATAGTTGGCCTTGCCACACAAGTAAGTATGTATAATTCACATTGATGCAGATTTGGTTGCCAAACGTCTGTCTTGACAATACAATGCAATCGAATTTGAAAGTCCACATTCTGAGAATTTAAGAGACAGAATTTGGCATATTGGTCATCCAACCAGCAGTCAGTTGACAGTTGGCAGTTGACAGTATTAATAACATGCTGAAAACAGTTAGGCATTGCATCGAGTTACAAAAAGCCCCCCAAAAATGGAATTTTGGTGCAAACATCTACTAAGGCTTTAGAAGATTCTTGGGGACAAGTGGAATAGCGAAAACTGTGCAAGACAGCATTGTCCTTGGTTCAACCCACCCACACATATGTTATAAAGAACATACACATAGGTTAACAAACCAAGCACTCTAGCGAGAGATGCAGTATCAGAGCTCATTAGATGGACAGTGTTGGCATCACTAGACATTATTTAACAGATGACGAGACAACACCCAGCTGTGATACATACATGTGTTCAACAGCTACAGGATTGACATAACATGACTGGGGGGCAGCAGAATAGACAGGGTGATAAAGTTGACAATATAATGACATCAACAGTATTATTAGAACAACAATTGTAGACAGTATTTATTAGGTTGACAATTCAAAAATAGACAGTATTATCCCTAACTCTATCCCTGTCCCTAGACCTGTCCCTATGCCTAACCCTGTCCTTAACCAGGTCCCTATCCCTAATCCTGTCCCTATCAATAACCCAGTCCCTAACCCTGTCTCTATCCATAAACCTATCCCTAGCCATGTCCCTATTACTGTCCCTATCCCTGTCTCTATTCCTGTCCTTATTCTTGTCCCTTTCCTTAACCATATCCCTTTCCCTAACCCTATTATAATACTGTGAACATTTGAATTGTCTATCTGATTATACTGTTCACCAGATGAATTGGCGACCTAATAATACTGTTGACACCTGAATTGTCGACTGTTGCATAAGTGGATATGTAAAATAGTGCAAGATGGAACTGTCATTGGGCCCATCCACCCAGACTTATTTTAAAAATGACTTAGACATAGTTTAACAAAGCAAGCACTTCAGTGACAGGGGCTGCTACTTTTGTGGCTGAAGTGCTTGATTTGTGTGTGACCCCACAAAAAAACATTTTGGTTGATAAACTGGACAGAATAGATAGCAGTTTCATTTTTTGTTTTTAACAAATTACTAATGGTCATTTGGCTAACAGTGATCATCTTCCTCTATGTTGATGACCATGTCATCACCCTCATTATCATCTTCATCACTGATATCATGATCATCATCATTGCACAATATTAATTCATCCCTACTGGAATCTACACTTTCTGTTGGTAATTGGAGACAAGAATGGTATTCTTCATACAATTTGTAGCTCATTTTGATGAACCCCAGTTTTTCTAAATTTTTGGGAAGTAGTCTCCTCCAATGATCCCTCACAACGTACCCGGCTGTGCTAAACACTCTTTCCGAGTACACAATGGAGTGTGGTCAGCATAAGTACACCATAGCTAGTTTGTACAATGGGCTCCAAATTTCCATTTTTTCCCTCCCAGAATTCAAAGGGACTGTCTGAGATGCTAACTTCTACTTTATCATTAAAGTAATCCTCCACCATTCTACTAACACAACGTGTATCCGATTGATACGCTAGAGGTGTCAATTGTACTTTTTTTTCTTTTAAGCTTGACCAGATGTCTAACTTTCACATTGGTGTGCTGCTGTGTTATTAATTCAAAATCAGCGTGACTACCAGGAAAGTGAAGTTTTTTATGGCAGTAGCATTGGTGGAAAAGCTGAAGTAGGGAACATGTCACGTGCAAGTTGAGCCGTCAAGGAGCTGTTTACATCTGTGAAGATTTGTGTCATTCTGAAAGAAAGATGCTGCAAACGCTTGGGAACTGGCGTAGTGAATAAAGAACTTGATCAACAAGGCCAACATACTTTGCGGAATTGCTAACTTTTATCTCCTCCTTCAGCCTCTCAATTAGTTTGATTAGGTATAGGACTTGACTCACGCTGGCAGTGTCTGAGCTACTTTATTTGTAACAATTTCTAAGGGTTTCAGTAGTTTTAAGCTTGCATAAAACAGTAAGGATTCTCCAAGCTGCTGGTGTAAGATAACATGTCCTCCCACTCCCAATCTCATAGTTTGCTTTTTAGGTCTTGATCGCTTGTTGCTTTTCCTCTAGTCACTGAAGCATATAAAGTGTTGCTTCAGTTGGTGGCATGTAGATGACATTTTTTTTCAGCCGCTGCAAAGTCTAAAATGGCCAGAAATTTTCCGTGCCACGAACAGCTTCTCTGGCACTGACCTCTCATTTTTAAGAATTTCTGCACCACCAAGTTTTTTGTGTATGTAAAGCATGGTACGTGATGAAATTCGCCAAGTCGTAATGCGCACACAATGTTGACTCCGTTATCGGCAGCAATGAATTCTAAGGATAGTCTTAGCAGAGTGAGTCATTTTGCTATCACATACCTGACTTTTCCAAAATATTGACCAGTGTGTTTCTTTGTGAAACCAGTGATACACAGAGTAGCTTGCCTGTGAATGACCTGGCATTGAGTGCTAGGTCTACTATGTAGAAAGGATGAGGAGGATGATGGTTAAGCTACCGATGCTGCTCCTGTTGATGACAATAAACTGACCCAGTGAGCTGTGACAGTCATATAGTCTTTGCTTTGACCTGGACCACTTGTCCATATATCCATAGTTAACTGGACTGTCAGTACAATAGCATTTTCTAAGGGCTAAATTACTTTTGCTTAACATCACAGTACAGCTGAGAAATTGATGTTCTGGAGAAATGGACTTGAGATGGAATTCGATAGCATGGACCCATGACCTCAACTAATCATCTAAAACTTGATGCATTGATGGCGGAAATTGGACTCAGGCAATTCATCCATCTGCCACCAGATGAGGAGACCCTTGTGCCCATAAAATGGCAATTTGTGACCATAGCCAGTTTTTTGCACGTCATAGGAGCAGTAGATGGGTCTCATGTAGCCTTGGTCCTGTCTGGTGGGAATGCTGCGATTTATTTCAATCGCAAGCATTTCCACTCGATAAACGTCCGGGATATATGTGACCGTCTCTCCAGATTTGTGACCTAGTAGCAGTGTGGCCAGGGAGAACACATGACTCCTTTGCCTTCTGGCAATCAGGGACCTGGCAAAGATTGCAACAGAGGCAAGGGGGTGCAAGGGCAAATGGTGATGCGTTGCTATTAGGTACAAATTATTTTTTGTTTACCTAAATATATGTCATATTTGTAGTACTTTAAAATGTTAGCATTCATGTCCTTACTTTTATAGCTAAGTATGTAAGCAGATTATCTTTGAACATTCTAATATATTTTCCAGTTAATTTTAAGTGTGTTGTTTAACTTGATATACCACTTGGACATCTCCACCAGAATAAAAACTTTATACATTTATAAAGGGCCTGCCCGTGACAGGATGGACCGCCTATGCGACCCTGTTTGTTGAAGCTGCAGACCGGCTGGCCTTACTTTGCCACCGTTCCCTTTCGTTATCCAAAATGCGCCATCTTGCCGCAGTAGGAGGGGCTTACAATCCTGCCACCACTGAGCTCCTTTATGGCACTCAGAACCATGTTTCTTCTAGGTAACTGTCACTGCTAGTGTACTCCTGTGCTGGTACACTTGGACTGGTAACTGGCCTATCACACTGACCAGAGCTGCATGGGTAGCAGGCAGAGCGGTGGTACTGGGAAAGCTTGGGTCCATACCTCAGACAGCCGGAGAACGGATTCAATTTTAGGGTCTAATCGTCAGGTCACAGGATTACAGCAATATTGAAGAAGTTGTCAAGCAGGGTCTTGAAGCAGAGTGATGTTTATTGCTCAAGTGTCCTGACAAGGACAGTTCCACTGATTTAAGTTATCAGTGGTCAGATGGAACATCAGAATGATACAGTTCAGTGTACAAGTGTATTTATACAGATTTGGACACAGGCTATTTTTTAGCTGCAGGATGTACCCTGCTTAGCAAAACATAAATTTACATGCATTGCAAAGCTAACGATATTTACATTTATATGTGCAATTCTAGAAATGCTTTGATGTCCTACACCTGTTTTTCAGATGCAGGGAATCCATGAGCCAGTCTTAATTAAAATGCTGGGGTGACTAGGATCAATCAAAGTGGAGTCAGTCAAAGGGGTGTCACTGTGATCAGCTGTACTCACCGCTGGAGCTGGCATACTGCTAGGGACAGGAGCATCACCGGGTACCCCCACAAGATCAGGTTGGCAAGAGACAACATCCTCTGCGTTGCTAGGGGACGTAGTCTTTCCAGATGCAAAGGGCTGGCTGTTTCCTGAAGAAATAGCAGATGTGGGTATAAATGTATCAAAGCGCGATTTTGCCAGCGTGTTAAAATCGCGTCAAGTCGCGGGTGTTAACCCGCGATTTTAGTGAAAAAAAACAGAAATGTATCAAGGTGCAATTTTGACCCAGATCTTCAAAATCGCTGGTCGTCTCTGGCGATTTGCTGTGATGTAAACACTCCCGTGTTTAGCTAACTCTCCTGTGTTGTAGCAGCGAGTTGTAAACACATCACTGTTACACTGCCTGTCATACAGCTGCCGGAGCTCCGGCAGCTGTCAAAATGTTAAAGAACAGATAAAAGTTAAAAAAAAAAAAAAAAAGTGTGGGGTCCCCCCCAGGGCTGGTGCTAGGGTCCTTGGCGCCCTATGCACACTTTCAAAATCGCCCCCCCCGGCACACTTACAAAATCGACACCCCCACCCGGCACACTGTCAAAATCGGCGGCCCCCACCAGGCACACTGTCAAAATCTGCGCCCCCACCCGGCACACTGTCAAAATCGGCAGCCCCCACCCGGCACACTGTCAAAATCGGTGCCCCCAACCGGCACACTGTCAAAATCGGCGGCCCCCACCCGGCACACTTACAAAATCGCCCCCCCCCCCTCCCCACGTCTTTTCTTACCTTAACTTGCCTCCTCTCTGCTCCGTCTCCTCCCCTCCACTCACTGACACTGTCGGGTCGTGATGATGATGTCACGCCCGACAGTCAGTGAGTGGAGGGGAGGAGACGGAGCAAAGAGGTGGCGGTGGTGATCAATAGCCCCTTCCCCCTCCCCGTGGATTTATCTGAAGCTGTGCGGCGGCCGTGAAAGGTATGGTCAGCGGTCGCCGCACAGTTTTAAAGTAATTTTCATTCTGTGGCGCCCTCCAGAGCCCGGCGCCCTAGGCAACTGCCTAACCTTGCCTAATGGGAGCGCCGGGCCTGGTTTCCACTCTATTCCTGCTTAACCCTAGTGCTGCCTGACTACTGCTGGTTCCGTGAAAATCGGGGAAAAATTTTGCGTGGGGTCCCCCCAATTCTTCACTTTACCAGCACTAGGCAAACCAGCCAGGGTTGGCGGCACTATAGCAGGGGGACACGCGGCAGGTGATTTTCCCACGCTATTGGGGGAATCACCTAATACTGTAAATAGAGCTTACGCAAGTAGCGTTGTTCATTGCGCATGCGCTACGCTACTTGTGTAAGCTCTATTTACAGTATTAGGTGATTCCCCCAATAGCGTGGGAAAATCACATAATACAGCACATAGAGCTTGCGCAATGAACTTAAGTTCATTGAGTACCGGACCTCCTACTAGGTAGGAGGAGTTAGCGGCGGCTCCTGATTTTTTAATTTTTCTTCAAGCAAGATTCAAGTGTCGTTGGATGTACAAATATGGGGCCCTCCTGGCCGAAGCAAAGAAGACTTCTAGCAACAAGGGGCCCCTTCTGGGCGAAATCCTGAAGAGATTTTTCAAGCACAAACCTTTGGAGGGTACAAATAATTTGGGACTGGGGCAAGCCTGGACAATTCGAACTATAATTTATTTTGGACATTTCTCAAGCTGGACAATTGGATTGTATAATTAATCTGGGACTGGGGCAAGCAAGGACAGTTTGGACCAGAAAAAAGATATCTTTGGTGAGTATTTGGGGTGTTATTATTTTTAATAAATATATGTGTAAATGAGGGTGGTTACTGTGTTTATTGTGGGTTTTTTATTTTTATTAAATGTATGTGGTATTTATCAGGGTGTTGTGGTTTATTTAACATTTTTTTTGTGTGGAACTACAGATCCCAGCAAGCCAAGGATGTCAGGGCATGTTGGCACTTGTGGTTCTCCAAGTGCCAACATGCCCTGGCTGCCGTGGGTATGCTGGTGCTTGTAGTTATACAAGCAGCAGCATGGCCACACTATTTTTGGCAACTTGGCTGGCTGGGACCAGTAGTTCCACAAAACAAAATGGCGTCTGTTTATTTTTTTCACTATTTATCACCGTATTACCCTATTACCCACAGCCCAGGGGTAGTAGGAGGAGCCCTAGTGCTATCAGCACTGGGCTGGAGGTCTCTAGGGGGGGGGGGCATGCTCGTTTTTTTCGGCGGACCCCACTCCCTAGGGAATCCAGCCCAGGGCTGAACAGTCTAGGGTTGGTTAGTTATTATGGCAGAAGGACCCCTGCCGCGTGTCCCCCTGCTATAGTGCCGCCAACCCTGGCTGGTTTGCCTTGTGCTGGTAAAGTGAAAATCGGGGGGACCCCACGCAAAATTTTTACCCAATTTTCACGGGACCAGCACTAGTCAGGCAGCACTAGGGTTAAGCAGGAATGGAGGGGGGACCTCACGCTTTTGTTTTTTTTTTCATTTCTTCTATTCTTTACTATTTTAACACTGCCAGGGCAGTTTAACAGTGATGTGTTTGTACAACACGCTGCTATCAAGCAGCGTGTTGTATCTGGCGTGTTTACAAGCAAACTCTCCTGAGTTTGCTAACTCGCAGCTTCATACATTTGAGAGCTGTATAGCTGCAGTGGCAAACAGTCGGGAGTTTGATCTCTGGCCATTTTGCAAATAGCGATTTTGACAGAAGCACAACTCTGGCGATTTTGCATGAAATCTCAGCTTCATACATCTGCGAGTTTCAACTCTCCCGAGAAAATCGCTGGATTTGCAAAATCGCACTTTAATACATTTACCCCGTGGTCTTTTTCTCTGGGCTGGCTGAAGCTGTGGTTGCAGGTGATGACTGTTGTCTAGCAGCTGTGGTCTTTTCCTCTGGGTTGGGCTGTGCAGGTGTAGATCCTGAAGACTGTAGCTTAGCAGCTTGGCTCCGGGTGACAGTGTTGAGAAACGCGGTCACAATTCCATCCCCATCATCGTTTCCCAAAATCACACCAGTTGGGAGGCCATCCATTACGGCAACATCTCACAACTCCTGGCCATCTCCCCAGTCCAGATACACTCTTGCTACAGGCACTTATTTTTCCAGTCCATCTGCCATAGTAACCTTGGCAGTGCGATTCTGCAAAACTGCAGCAGGATCAATAAGATGGGGACTCACAACAGTAATTGAGACCCCTTAGTTTCTCAGTCCTTCACCCTGCAGGGGTCCCACTTGGACCGGCTGCAGGTTTCTCCACATGTTTTTGGGGGGGTCTTTTGAACACACAGGTGACTCTCTGCTGAGTCACCTTCAGACACACCACACTCCACTGGGCTGGCACGGGTGGAAACAGTCTCTAATATCTCACCTTCGCCCGTTAAGCAAGTTAGCCGGGCCCCAGGACTCGGATTAGGAGCACATGTCTGGGGTGCTGGGGCTGTGGGACAGTCCATCCCTAAAGGACCGATTTTCCCGCAATGGTAGCACTTTCTCTGGAGCCTGGGCTCCGATGGTCTCTGATAACTCCCAGGGACAGGTCGGGGCAGTGGCTGGCGTGGAGTACCCAAAAGTTTAGGTACTTGCTTTTGGGGTAGAAGAGGGGTGTCCCCCTGTTTGTACAATCCTTTGGTGTTGGCTGTTAACTTGGCACTTCTGCCACTGTGGCCTCACTGCCACATACTGATCCGCCAGCTGTGCGGCTGCTTCCAGGGTGCCTGGCTTCCTGTCCAGCACCCATTCTGTCACCTCCGGTGCGCACCGTCTGTGAAACTGCTCTTGGCACATTAAGTCTATTACCTCATCCATGGTCTGGGCACCTGCCCCGCGCATCTACTTCCTGGCTGACTCCCGCAGCAGGTTGGCAAACTCCTCATGAGTGGCGTGGATGTCCTTTGTAAAGTCCCGGAATTTCAGACAATAGGTCTCTGGGGTAATAGTGTACTGTTTAAGGAGTGCCCTTTTCACTATATCCTACTCCGCACAGTCCTCTGTGGGCACCCCACGGTAGGCCTTCTCTGCACGTCCTTGCAGTGTGGGCACCAGATGCTTAACCCATTCCTCTCTGGGTACAGCATGCAACCTGCAGGTCCTTTAAAATACCTGCAGGTGCTCATCAATATTCCCAACACAGTCCTCAAATTTAGGGCAAGGTAAAGATAACAGTCCTGATCCTCCCCCCTAGGCTGCATGGCTGGTGCCCTTCTCTATTGGCGCCATGCGTCGATGACCTGTACCCGTTCAGCTGCAGACGCGTTGTCCCCTAAGGCCGCCAGCTGGATCTGTAGCCCCGTCAGCCCTGCGCTCATCAGAGGATAGAGGGGCTGGTTGTGTGGGTGAAGTCTGTTGGGTAGAGGTCTCTGCAGGCTGTTGAGCAGGGATCTCTGCTGTCTGGGTGTCTGGGGTGCCATTCCCTCAGCGCCTCTCTCATCTCCGCCCTGTTTGGCGAATGGCTGATGTCAATGCCCTTGGCTCTGCACAGAGTGTCGAGGTCCGCCCCCGTAACATATTGGTGTAGTCAGACATCCTGTGTGTTCTCCTGGCTGCAGTTATTCCTCTCCTGAATAACTCGGCTCTCCTGATAGCTTCACGAAAAGCCTTCTACGGTTCTCCCACCGATTGCCCATAATTTATGCTGGTTTTTTTATTATTCTTTGGTTCATCGGATATCTGTAGACAGCTGCTATACACCTGAATCTATCTACCAAGACTGTTGTTTATGTGTTGCGCACATCCAGTGTGCTAGGAAGATTTCCCTCTGCTGTGCGCGTCCAGCCAGCTACTTCCTTAGAACCTAGTTTATTGACACTGGTTTCCGGGGACCGCTAATTCATTGCACCAGGGATGTGAGCACTCAAGTGTCTCCGTGGAGGTACCTCTCTATATTATTGTCTTTCCAGTCAACTGGTAAGGAATTTATACTATATACCAGCACACGGATGGGCTATCTCTCTGACTATATTCTCTCAATATCCCCGGTTTAATCAAGTTGCCATTTCATCATCTTTGTTATTCTGGAATATTGTATGCGGTTTTGCTTACCACCACGATTTATCTATTCTAATGGAAAATATTTTTTCTTCTCAAGTCTCGACTTTTTACATTCATATGTTTTTTCCAGCTATTGGTTTTTTTTCTATGCGCATCAATAGGTTTTGTGTAGGTGCACCTACTGTACCATTCATTGTGGTATATATTATAGTGGTTTTATACTACCTTGAGCACAAGTATACAGAGCCGTAATGAGTCAGGTGCGGGCGGTGCGGTCGCCCAGGGCGCAGTCCCAAGGGGGCACAGTGGCCACCTGCACCTGCCTCTGTGTGAGGAGTCTAAAAAAAATAATTAAACACACCTCAGATTTAGACTGCCGGCCGCCCGGCGCATCAAAGATGGCGGCCGGCACCCGACTCCTCCTTAACTCTGCCCTCTGTCCCTGCAGCGTCAGAGGTCATGATGCTGCTGGGAGCAGAGGAGCAGAGAATTACACAGAGGGCTGGGCTGGACTCCAGGTGCACACACAGCAACAACTGCCTGGGCTGGCTGGACTTTTAGGAACAAGAAATTGAAGAAAAGGCAGCAGTGAGCAGGAAAGAAGAAGAAGTGAGAATAAAAGCTGAAAAGAAGCTGGCAGCTGAAAAGTTAAATAACTTGAGAAAGAAGAGAGAGGGGAAGGGGGGATTTGGTCACATGTGTTGAGGGTCTTTTAACACTTTATTTAATGTTAACATGCTTTCACCTTCTTAAATTAAAATATTTTAGTGCATAATGATTTTTAAGTATACTATGCTTGATGCTGCGATGGGTATTATCAGGCATAGGTATGTCCATATATAAATATGTACAAACTTATAAATTACTTTTGCCATTTTGTTTTTTAAAAAAAGTAGTTTCTATGGATAGAGATGTAAACCTTTTTAGTCACGATTTGGAAGAATTAATAAAATATGTATTGGTATAGAAAATGTTATGAATCTAATTTAGGTACGCAATTGATTATAATTTCTATGCCAATACTCCTTTTAATAATTACAATTTTTATTTTGTTAAACTCTGTACAAACACTTCCTTAGAGGAGTCATTCTTGTAATTGCTTTCAAGCCCTCCAGTCCCCCACCTAATTGACCTCCTCCTAGTCTCCCCCTACCCCCCTCCCACTCCTGCCCTCCCTCGTGTCCCCCTCTTACCTCCCTCCTTTTCATTCTCCTCCCCCCCCCCCTCTCCGTCTCAGCCTCCGTTCCCCCCATTCCCTTCTCCTACCATTGCGTCTCTGTCCGTCCTACCCTCCCCTTAGATTGTACGCTCCTTCGAGCAGGGCCTCCTCTCCTTCTGTTCTCCACCACCTTAACTCTGCTCTCCAGCTCCTTGTCTCTTCCGTTAGGTCCTCCTGCCCTTCTACCCCTCTCTCTACCCCGCTGGGGGCTCTCACCTCTCATCTAGCTGTACATTGAGCTTCTGAGTTACTGTGCTTTTTATTAACTGTACCATGCTGTCTCACCCTGTATCGTGTTTCTGTCTGTCCCTGTACGGCTCTACGGATACCTAGTGGCGCCCTATAAATAAAAATTAATAATAATAATATTCCTCTTTTTTTGCTGAATTGTTCTGGTTATCACACCAGATAAGGTAATCAAATCAGACCTCCTGGATGAAAACAAACAATCTGAAGCAATAAATTGTCCAGCCACTTATGCAAAATGTGGAAGACAAAAGACACTTCAATTATACAGTCTGTGCTTTTTCCACACATGCCTCTTTTATATCTCTAGCAAACCAAATAATTTAATATTCTATACCGTGCTAGTATCTCTCTATAGAAACATAGAATTTGACGGCAGATAAGAACCGCTTGGCCCATCTAGTCTGTCCATTTTTAACCTATGGTAACCTCAAACCTTATTTAATCCTCCGTTCTTTGTACGGATATCCTTATGTCTATCCCAAGCATGTTTTTAATTGCTCTTCTGTATTAGTCTTTACCACTTCTAATTACCTTATCCACTACACTTTCTGCAAAGTAATTTTTCTTCAAATTTCCTCTGAACCTAATT
Source organism: Mixophyes fleayi (assembly GCF_038048845.1). Lineage (NCBI taxonomy): Eukaryota > Metazoa > Chordata > Amphibia > Anura > Limnodynastidae > Mixophyes > Mixophyes fleayi. The sequence goes on from NC_134410.1 coordinate 82,048,171, forward strand.
CCCCCCAGTGTCAGTACATGTTCTCGTGTTCTAATACTTCTCTTCCTTTGCAGAATGTTTCCCTCCTGTACTATCCCTTGATATATTTGAAATTTTTTATCATGTCCCCCCTTTCCCTTCTCTGCTCCAAACTATACATATTAAGATCTTTTAATCTTTCCATGTAAGTTTTGTGCTGTAGGCCATGCACCATTTTAGTTGCCTTTTTTATACAGTCTCTAATGTATTTATATCCTTCTGGAGATATGGCCTCCAGAAATGAACACATTATTCTAGATGAGGCCGTACCAATGACCTATACAGGGGCATTATTACTTCTTTCTTTCTGCTACTGATTTTTCTCCATATGCAACCAAACACCTCTCCACATCTGCAATTCATAGATTTATTATAAACGTTTAAAAAAATACAAGGAATTATTTTATTTATTTCTGCCAGGACATCTTTAAAATCAGAGAACACATATTTTCTTATGGCCAAAACACCTGAATGAGAACACTGTCACCTGCTGGACCTGTTAGTGCAGTCTGTTGCTTATTAATGCATCAAAAATATCAATTTTTACTGCATATCTTTTAATATGCAGGAAAATATATGGCTGACATCGCCATCCTATCAGTTGTATTTCTCCCAATATACCATCACCTTTCAGAGTGTTGTTTGTACATCTTGCTTAGGATTGTAAGGGCAACATGTACAGGAAAATATTACACTGTCTGGGATTGCTATATTATTTGTATTTTTGATTGAAGCCAATTTTTTGGGGAACACCTCTCTAGAATGGCTTAAACCTGTGTCCCAGACCAGGTACAACAACTAGAGAAGAAGAAACACGCCACCTGACCTGTCTCGGCACCGTGGACGGACCAGTCATTTCATTTGCACCCCATCACTGAAAGAGGGACGGTAAGGCCAATTCTCATATATAATACGTAATTAGGTTTTGTGTGTGTGTGTGTGTGTGTGTGTGTGTGTGTGTGTGTGTGTATGTATATATATAATATAATATGTATGTATATAACGGGCGCAGATAAGCTTATTTTAACTGATTTTATGTACGGGCATTGATTTTACTTAGAAGCTGTGCTTCTCATGCTGCTAATTAAATTTTCATTTGCCTTGAGATTTCCGATCTCTATTATTATGGTATCACACTATTGTGACTATATTTAAGTCCATAGATTTATCTGGATACTACTCTGCATTATTGGAAGGATCCATCTGCTATCTAGGCTTGGTAAGTTCCAGTACTTCTAATGAGAATTTATCCTATTGTCTTTAAGTCTACCAAAATCTGGTACGGAAAATACCTACCTTTGGAGAGTTTTTATGCATTGTTCAATTTGTTGTAATGCACTATGTTGTCGCCCCCTGTCTTTTTGTATTCCTTTTACTAGGTCTGACACTTGCAGACAGGAGTTGAACGATCGGGGAGCTGCCTATTAAATTTAAGTATTATTTTCATTTCAATCTAATTATCACATTATTTAAATAAGCGCTCTGGGCTTAAAGACTATCTGGGTGTGTGTATATATATATATATATATATATATATAATGCATTTGGTTTGTCATGCATTTGCAAATGTGTGTAACTGAGAATTCGGCATTTCTATTATACAAATGGAGAGGCAGCTTTTTTTACTGGTAGTAGTGTTGCTGGGGGATATCCCTCTCTCTCTTTCTTTCTCTTTCTAGCTCTCTCTTTCTTTCTCTTTCTTTCTCTCTCTTTCTTTCTCTTTGATACAAGTTTTTTCACCTAATCCTGGAGGAACATTACAATTTTCAGTGAGATTCATAGCTAGCTTATTATTGGAGCATCGTTGGCCTTCTGTTCAGCTTTCAGGAATATCAGTGAGACACATTGAAGGTTAAGCACTTTGTGTGTGGTCATCACGACCAGTGTTGCAGTCCACTTTGTTGTCATCTGTTCCCTTATCGTAGAAGGTTCCCTTCACAGCTAAATACCTTCTGGGACTGTCTCTTTATTTAATTTTTAATCTTCAAGATGAGTGCAGAGGATTGTATGGCATTACATCACACCACTAAAGTCAAATTTATGTTTTAGTAATAAACGATGCCCCAAAAGAAGCCATCTGGTGCCAAATTCCGAAAGCGGAGGATAGGTAGAGAAGAGGAAGCTCATAAGCTGTCCCATCATTTTCAGAACTGGCTCACAAAGTCAGCCAGCGATAAAGGTGCAGGGAGCTCTAGAGCGGAGTCAGCACCACTAGAGATTTTTCATTCTGAGCCAGAGAGTCAGGAAGAAGTTTATGCCGTCACTGGTACTACTGGCATGGAACCTAATGTAGAAATTGAGACTGACAGCACAACTAATGAAATTTTGGGCCTTATGTTTAAAGATCCACATTCTTGGCCTAACATAACAGACAATGTGAGGTGCTGTTTAGTGAAACATGGACCAGACCACTAGTGACGGGAGGCGATTTAGTCATGATTGGTTCATTAAAACTGTACCTGATGAAGAAACAGTAGAGAGAACCTGGCTTATGTATGCTGAAATGCAGAGAGCTGTATTTTGTTTTCCCTGTATGCTTTTTGGAATTAAATCGTCATACACTCCAAGCATTGCAAACCCACACAAAGGTTTCTCTAATTGGAGGCATTTAAATCCCAGGATTGTAGAACATGAAAACTCACCTTAGCATCGCCAAAATTATTTAAGTTGGAGGTCTTTAGAGAGGCATTTAAAACTTGGTCATGGAATTGACCATGAACTCCAAACCGTTATAGCTTCGGAAAAGGAAAAATGGCGCACTGTTTTAAAAATAGTTCTTGATGCAATTATTTTCTGTGCCAAAAACAATCTTGCTCTTCGGGGTTCATGTGACCAAATTGGCCAACCCAACTCAGGGATATTTCTTAATGCACTGGAAATGATTAGCCATTACAATGCTGAGTTAGCTGGTCATATTAAAAAGCATAAGAAAGTCAGCGTTTCCCATTTTTCACCAGTCATTCAAAATTAATTTATTAACCTTCTTGGTAACACTGTGAGACAAGAAATAATTAACAGAATCAAAGAAGCAAAATACTACTCATTATCTTTGACTGCACTCCGGACACCTTACACAAGAAACAGCTCTGTGAAATTATCAGATATATTAGAAGTGCTGATAGACAATGCAGTATTGAAGAGAGTTTTATAGACTTTATTGAAACCACTGAGAAGACAGGTAGTGGTGGTCTTGCTGTGGAAATAGAAGAGAAGCTCTGCAAAGATGGATTATATCCTGATAATATTCATGGACAGGGTTATGACAACGGAACAAATATGGCAGGAAAATATAATGGTGTGCAGGCAAGAATAAAACAAGTAAACAATGGCTAGATTTGTTCCATGTGCTGCACATTCACTAAATTTAGTAGGAGTTCATGCAGCCAGTTGTTCTGTTGATATGGTGTCATTCTTTGGAACTGTTCAAAGACTGTTTAATTTTTTTGTAAGTTCAACACGCAGATGGGAAACCTTAACAAGCATTCTCAAAATTACCCTTAAAGGTCACAGTGACACCAGGGGGTAAATGTATCAAAGTGCGAGTTTGCCAGCGTGTTTAAATCGCGGCAAATTGCGGGTAAACCGCGAGTTTTTAAAAAAAAAATGGAAATGTATCAAGCTGCGATTTTGAGACTCATGTTCAAAATCGCTGGTCATCTCTGGCGATTTTGAGCGATGTAAACACTCACGAGTTTAGCAAACTCTCCTGTGTTTGGCAAACTCGCCTGTATTGTAACAGTGAGTTGTCAACACATCACTGTTACACTGGCCCTGGTTAAAAGTTAAAGAATAGATAACAGTTTAAAAAAAAAAAGCGTGAGGTCCCCCCGCTATTTATGCTTAACCCTAGTGCTGCCTGACTAGTGCTGGTCCCGTGAAAATCGGGAAAAAATTTTGCGTGGGGTTCCCCCGATTTTCACTTTACCAGCACTAGGCAAACCAGCCAGGGTTGGCGGCACTATAGCAGGGGGATGCGCGGCAGGGGTCCCCCTGCCATAATGACTAACCAACCCTAGACTGTTCAGCGCTGGGCTGGATTCCCTAGGGAGTGGGGTCCGACGAAAAATTCGAGTGGGCCCCCCCCCTAGAAAGAACCAGCCCAGTGCTGATAGCACTAGGGCTCTTCCTACTACCCCTGGGCTGTGGGTAGTAAGGTAATACGGCGAGAAAGTGTTAAAAAAAACAAACTGACACCAATTTTTTTTGTGGAACTACAAGTCCCAGCCAGCCAGGTTGCCCTAAAAACTGTGGCCATGCTGTTGCTTGTATAACTACAAGCACCAGCATACCCATGGCAGCCAGGGCATGTTGGCACTTGGAGAACCACAAGTGCCAACATGCCCTGACATCCTTGGCTTGCTGGGCCCTGTAGTTCCACAAAAAAAAAGTTTACAAAACAACTCCCTCATAAAAACCACATATATTTATTAAAAATAAAAACCCCACAATAAATACACTAACCACCCTCTTTTTTACCACATCTATTTAATAAAAAAAAAAAAAAAAAATACTCACCAATGATGTCTTCTCTCTTCATCCAAACTTCCAGGCTTGCCCCAGTCCCTTAATATTTATACCTCCAATCTTGCTGGCTTGCCCCAGTCCCAGCCATTTTGTACTTCCAAAAATGAATGAAGAAAAGCAGGAACACTTCGCCCAGAAGGGGCCCATATTTGTAAGATCCCGACTCTGTGTACTTGCTTGAAGAAAAATAAAAAAACTCCTTCCCCACCGCAAACACCTCCTACCTAGTAGGAGGTCCGAATCACAATGAGCCTACGTTGTTTGCGTAAGTTTAAAGTACAGTATAATGTGATTTTCCCACGCTAGTGGGGAAATCACCTAATACTGTACCTAGAGCTTACGCAAGTAACGTAGCTCATTGCGCATGCGCTACGTTACTTGCGTAAGCTGTAATACAGTAAATACAGCTTACTTCAAATGTGGGGTAGAATTTTGAACAATCTTTGGAAAAGAAAGGATTATCTGTTGACCAAGCTGCAAAACTGATAAGTGGACTTCAGAATGGACTACAGCACATGCGTGAAGAAGGGGTTGATGTTATACTGAAAGATGCAGCTGTTCAAGCTCAGTCTATGGACCTTCCTGTGGAATTTCCTATGAAGAGTAAAAGGAAGATACGAAGGATTGACTATACAGAAGAAGCTGAAGATGAGGGTTCCAGTATGTCCACTGAGCTGGTTTTCAGAAAGTAATTCTTCAATGTACTGGACACTGTGAATGCACAACTGAAGTGGCATTGCGAAACATTGATGGAAATTTCTTCAGAGTTTGAGTTTCTTACTGGGTCTGCCCTCTCCAACATCCCACTAACTGATATGAAGAAGTGTGCTTCTGACCTGGCACAGAAGTACTCTAATGATCTCAATGCCACTGAAATTGTGACAGAGATTGAAAGCTTCAAATTCCAAACAGTTTCCATCATCCCAAATTGCAGCACATCAACACCACAGGATATTTTAAACCTCATACATGAGTGGCGTCTGAGTTCGGCACATCCAAATATTGAAATAGCTCTGCGCATCTTCCTCAGTATACCTGTCACTGTGGCATCTTGTGAAGTAAATTAAAACTAGTGAAGAACTACTTGAGGTCTTCAATTGGACAACCACGCCTTTCAAACTTGGCAATTCTTTCCATTGAACATAAACTGACAAGTACCATTAACTTTGACACTGTCATAGAAGAGTTTGCAAGTGTGAAGGCTAGGAAGGCACCTCTATAAACTTATAAAAACATTTTTTTATTGCATTGTTTATTTAAGATGTTTATTTTAATTACAGTGTTCTAAAGAGAAATATAGTTTATTTGTTACAATTTGTTTCATAGTTTTATTTCAATAACCAATTATTTTTTTTTACACAGCTAGCATACGATAGCTGCATTGAAAGTACTGTGATTCTATGAATGCTCATTACATAAATATCCCTACAAAGTCAGAATGTGAAGAATGGGGAGGAAGGGGGTTTCACTGCTGTCTAACACTAGTAAAGTGCTAGCCACAATCCACAGGAGGTTGGACACGCCCACTCAGAAAATGACACTCCCACTTAGAAGGGGGGCGCCGGTGCCCTGTCTCGCCCAGGGCACTAAAATGTTTAGTTACGGCACTGCAAGTATATTTGTGCATGTGATTATTGTGTTAATTACATTCAATAAATTTATTATTTTTTAACCCTCTGCAGTGCATTACCTTTTTGAGTGAGTGTGGTGACCATTGCAATTTTTTGGTTCAGTGATTTCTGTCCACTGACTTCTGCTTCCTCAGTCATCTGAAGCTCTCCACATCACGTGGCTCCTCAAATAGTATACGAAATATAAAATATCTTGAATATTTGTTAACTTTGGCAGAAAAAAATATAAGTGTATAAAATAGTTTTTTCTTGTTTTTTATTTCATGGAAATTTCCTTCACCTGTAATGGCACCTAGAATGAAGGGGAAACCCCAAGAACAAGTTATTACCATATTAAATTATGTGCCAGTGTGTAAGAGATAGACAAATTAATTTTGTGTGTGTTGGGTTACAAATGATCCTTAATTACTTCAGAATATATTGCCCCCGCATAAATGTGTGAGTCATACATTTATGGGGGGCAGTATAGTCTGAAGTAATTAACGATCATAACATAAGGTATGACCTTAGCTTTTACTAGGTAAGACAAAAACTTTTTATAAAAAAAAACAATAATCTAACTTAAATTGAATGTACCTGGTGGTGTGATAGGCTCCATGACGGGTGAGCTATGTCCAGTGTCAATGCAACCTACCCCTTGCACCATCTCCTCATCAAAACAGCCCATTGCCCTGGTCTCAAGTGGAGTGAGGTCTAGTGGGGCCGGGTGACCCCTGCCTGTCCGTTGCGCACCACTGCGGTTCTCAGTTAATTTGTCCTTAAGGCGACGCTTAAAGTCTGACCACCGTTGTGAATAAGACAAAATAAGAATAATGAAAGTATCCCAAAAACCTTGGCACATGTGGTATTCGTAAAAATAAAATAATGTAGCATGATTCTATACTTACCTACTTACTTTTTTTTCACCTCAGACACCATGCGTCTTATTGGAACCACAGAGCTGACCACATTTGTTATTTCATCCCAAATTCAAATTTTTGATGTTGGAGTGAAATGGAGCCTATCAACAGCCAATTCAACTAAAAATTTAAATTTCTGGATTGATGAAATTGGACTGGCGCGTTTTTTTCCTAGCGGAGGTGGAGGATCCAGAAGGCCCTTGTTCAGATATAAAGGAGAATTTTATGCACAATATAGCTATATTGGGGTTAAGCTCACCTGCCGGACGTCAAAGCATCTCCTGTAGGTGAGTCCCTAAGCTAGTGATACAAATTTACATTCAGGGTGTTCCATTTAAAACCTTCCCCTGAACCTCCATCTTATAAAGCCTGCAGCACCTTTGTAGGGAGTGGTCAACTCCCAAAAAGCTAGAAAATAGTGAAAGAAAAAAAGGGCGCTTCTTTAAATTAATGAAATGTGTACAAGTGTATAAAATCATTTGAAACGGCAGCCAAAGACAAATAGGACCAATGTGCAAGTGCAAATAAAAGAAAAATGTTGTCCGGCGCTCAGAAACATACAGAATTTAGAAATCACTGTGTCAGCATAAACATAAAGGAGAATTTTGTGCACAATATAGCTATATTGGGGTTAAGCTCACCTGCCGGACGTCAAGGCATCTCCTGTAGGTGAGTCCCTAAGCTAGTGATACAGATTTACATTCTGATTTACATAACATAGTAAAGTGTGATGAAGGGAAGCCAGATGAAGGGGGCAAAAGCAGCATGAAGGGCGCAGTGTGATCATAAGGCCTGGCGATGATGAAGGGGCACATTATTGAAATATTGGAGCTGGAGGAAGGCCTAATTGTTAAACGTGGATGGTATTGATTTAACGCCAGGGTTGTTTGGAATTATCTAAATGTAGCTATTTTTTTCCAAATAGGGCCCCAGCATTCTAGGATCCAGACAAGCCGCAACTAAAGAAACATGCAGCAACAGGTGGTGAAAGTGAGAAGAACAGGTAGGAGAGAGCAGGACAGTATGTGAAATGTTGTGATTCTAGTATGGACAATGTCAATTTTTGGTGAGTGTTGTGCCCAATGTAAGGTGGAGGCCAAGACTGAACTCTTTGTGTACACACTGCATTTTTTCTATACTACAATTTGGTGCTAGATGTCCTGAAAGTCAGGAGTGCTTGGACATATGTGACGCTCTTGCAAATTGAGATCCTAGTGATTTTGATGTGTTAGCCACACCCCAATGGCGCTGTCACGGGCACTAGGAGTCTTTGCCCAGGATATCACCAGATGATGGACTTACCAGAGTAATATAGTTGGTACTATGGTTCTCTGGTAGCAGGGTGACAACGGAACAGGAGAAACAGCAGATGGTGAGAGAATGCTCGAGGAAAGTCTATGACTAGCAGCAACTGGTAATGAGTAGATGAATGTACACGAGGAACCAGATGGACAGGGGAATGTGAGGAAAGTCAGTGGTCTGCGTATAGCAAGTTGTACCACTGCTATAGTGAGGAGGAATGTCCAGGAGTAGCGAGGAGGTAGTGAGAGTCAGCGGTCTGCGTATAGCAAGTTGTACGGCTGTCTATAGTGAAGGAATGGAATCCAGGTGAAAGTAGGTAACGGGGAAGTCAGTGGTCTGCGTATAGCAAGTTGTACCACTGCTTATGTGAGAGGTGTCGAAGTCAGCAAATTGGATAAAGTCATCTCAATTAAAGTCTAGCAAACTTGGTTTTCTTTGTCTGAAAAGATGCGTACGGTACGCTAAAGCGTACAAGGGCACGCTACGACGTGACAGGGCGTACGCATCCACTACACGTGGCAGCAACAGTAATCGGTCTTTTACCATACACTCGCACAAACACGCATACTTATAAAATAGCACACATTAATGGTAGTTGCAACACATAGTCAGTTATGTCGAAATATAGTAGTATTTATATGTTATATCAGAGTTACATGTATATTAATGAAATACACGGAACGGGTTGAAGGAATAACATCATGAGTGGTATCATAATGAACCTTGTTACATATCCTACTGTTTGGTTCACTCTGCGAGGGAATCGCAGAGTGCATACGCAAGTTATGAATGATAGGGAATTATGAACTACTTAAGACTAAGGAATCTTGGCGGGAAGACCAGAGCATACCCCCTGCTGAGATGACCCCCTCCTTTGGATTCCTTTGTATGAACTGGCCAATGATGACGACCCCTTGGACCTTCCTGAGACCTGGACCAATAGATGCAAGCTATTCCATCTTCATTGTATTACTGTATGTGATTGTGTATATAAGCAGCAGCTTGTGATCCAGAGTGCAGACATCTTGTCCCCAGACTTCAGGATTGAATGACTGCACTGGATCCAGAGCGCCTGCGATAAGTAACGGCTGTATTTACTATTACTTCGCTTGAGCATATTATTCTACTTATTGCGAAAAAATCTTTGTGCTTTGGAAACACAAATCGAGGTTCGACAATCGTTATTGGTTAGCGACAATACGCACATAACAATTTGGGGGCTCGTGAGCTTTGGAGGTTTCGTTGCCGATGATACGCAAGACCAACGGATTTCGGTTCCTCAACAAAGTGTGGAGACGCGTCATAAACGGGTAAGAACGCATGGTGTTCAAAACCTGAATTTTACTCTGTGTTGTGAAACCGAATGTCCGTTTTGCATTATCTAGGGCACGCTAACTAGAACCTAGGGACAAAAGAGAAAACTGTTTCTTTTTACTGTCATTGTGCGTTTTAACTGTATTGCATTGCTTAGCGTATGTGTATTTCCTGCTTAGCGTACGTGAGCTTCCGGTAGATTTTCCACGTGGTTAAACAATCGTTTTGATAGTTATTATACATGCATAGTATAATTACTTGTGAAAGCCTCTGAGACATTATTACTATTGTTGGGAACTTTTGATTTTCTGCGCAGAAAAGGTGTATAGTGTGTGATGTTGTAACGTAGATACACTGTTTATTATTCATTGGTTTTCAGTTGCTGTCTGACGAGGCGGATTGCCCAACTGAAGGACGGTATACAGGGCAGGTATACCGAATGCGAAAACGTGTTTTTCGCAAAGCGCTACCAATAGATCGCAAGGTTTGCTAATAATTAGTATTGGTAGGCAGTGCGATCCGATCACACCGTTAGTGCGAATTGGTGAAGCAGCTAGGAGGAATTATACTGGAAAGGCAGGTTGATTGTATCGACTTTGCGCTCCCAGCGATAATAAACTCAGCAGATTTTTGTGGTTGAGCCAGGGTATCGAGGAGCTGATAGCCCTTGGGGCCCACAGTGATATTTCTGTATTAGGGATCCTCGCCTGGTGCGATAAAAGCGAGTGAACGCGTCTAAAGGAAATACGTTCACCGAGCATTATAGATCTCTAGCGGTGAGTATAGCAACAGAGTTGAAATTATTAGATGGAAAGAACAGAGCATTGCGGTGTGTCTGTATTTCACATTTGGCCGGAAGGAACAGAGCATTGCGGTGTGTCTGTGTTCCGGGTAGAAGGTATATTGTTCAACATGGGTGCTAAGCATACGCTAGAGATGGTCAGTGTACTGCCTAAGGAAGGCCCTATTGGTTCAACGAGGTTTCTCATGTGTAAGAAATATGGTGCATACGCAACTGTGTATTGTGACACGTGGGTCGGGATGACCAAAGCTTGTGATAGGCCTTTCCCAACAATAGGAAGTTTTAATGCAGAGGTACTAAATACTGTAAAAGAGAAAGTATGGTTGATCAAGTCAACGAAAAAGAGAAATAGACATAATGATTGTTTAAAATTGTGGCAAATGGAAGGTAACACGTGGCAGAGCAGCGAATGCAAACCGGAAGTAGGCGTGACGAAAAGAGCGCGCGAGGCGGATGTAACCATTGAGAAGCGTGGCGAAGTCAGCGCAAGCGCGCCCCCGCCACCCTATGTGGCGGGAGGGGTAAGTACAGCCATTGTTAAAACTGAAAATAGAAAAATTGCTAAGTTGTACCCTGTTTTAAGCCAGTTTCAATCAAGTGTATATGAAAATGAGGATGAACCCACTGTGATTTCGGCCATTGCCCATGCTGTTAGTGTACTAGAGGCTCAGCGCAAGTATGAGAAAATGGCTGAGATAGGTGAGAGTAGTGTGATCACTAGGAGTGAAAGCGTTCTAAATCTAGGACCAGTAAATCCTGAAGTGTCCCCTGAAGTCAGTGTACCAGAGGGTGCGTTCCCGGTCCGCACAATATCGGTTCCCAATGGGAAACCGGACAAGGATGGTATAGTTCCTTTAAGAAATGTTACAATGCATTGTCCCTGGACTAGATCAGAATTACGTTCCATTATGACTGAATTCCCAGACCCTAGAAAGGAGTAAGCTAAATGTCAGAAATTTGTTAAAGACTTAGGGAATGCTCACGAACCAACCTGTAAGGATTGGCGGGTAGTGTTGAGGGCGTGTCTTCCTCCCAATACTAACATACAAAAATTTATTGAAGATTGTTTGTTGGAGGAAGATGACACCTTGACTGATGAGATTAACCAACGGAATATAGAACAAATTGTCAAACACTTAGCCATCTGTTTTCCAGTAGTAGTAAATTGGAGTAAGATTTTCACCATTAAACAAAAGGATAGTGAAACTGCCTCAGATTACTTTGCTAGAGCTATAACAGCGATCGCACGATTTACTGGGATATCCAACATAAGTGAGGATCCACATCACAGAGAGGTAGCTGTAGGAGTATTGATGGACGGCCTTAGAGAAAATTTAAAGACGAGAGTACAAACCACATTACCTAATTGGAGAGGCGTCACAGTAGACTCTCTTAGGGAGTCTGCTGTGGAGCATGACAAGAACCTTTTTAGAAAAAGGGAAGAGAAAAGTGATAAGTTAATGGCGGTAAGTATACAGGCTCTAGAAGGGGTGCATACACGACCACCAGCATACACCCTATATAACAGGAAACCTAAAGTGATCAGGTGTTTCAACTGTAACGAGGAAGGACATTACAGGAGAGATTGTAAAAAGGAAAGACTCAATACACATAGGGGTGGGTGACATAGATATCCTCCAAGGAAGGATTCACATAGACTAGAAGACTCATATCTACCCGCGCATATTACGGCAGCAAATGCTGCGCGGGAAATCAATAGTCAGCACTAGGAGTCAGGTCATACCTGTAGTCTACAGCCAGTGAGGTTAACTGAGAGTCAGAGTGAAGAACCAACAATGATAGTTGACATAGCGTGTAGGAAACAAACTTTTCTTGTAGATACAGGGGCGGCCCGATCTGTGATAACCTCTCCTTTCAATCTACAGGTGACCAGTAAAACTATTCCAGCTGTGGGGGTAATGGGAAAAGTGTTACATTATCCTCTAACTAAACCCGCTGAAGTTACTATCGGCCCGCTGCATACTAAGCATTCGTTTCTCTTAGCTGCAGCGGCTCCTACTAACTTGCTAGGGAGAGACTTGTTATGTAAAATGGGATGTGTCATATACTGTACTTCTGATGGTGTGTTCTTAGATATACCGGAGAAGGTCGCACATGAGGTACAGGATATATTGGGCACCCCTCAAAGGTTAATGTTACACTCTCCTGTTATAGAACAAAGTCCATCTCAAGTAAAGGGGATGTTGCTGGAAATACCAGGTTCCCTATGGACCAGAGACGGACAGGACACTGGACTGATGGCAAACGTAGCCCCTGTCATGGTCAATCTAAAAAGTGGTAGGATAGCTCCAAAAATCCCACAGTATCCATTAAAACCGGAGGTGGAACTAGGGGTATATCCTGTTATTGAGAGGCTGTTACAACAAGGGATTTTAATTCGTACAGCCAGTACAGCAAATAGTCCCATTTTCCCTGTGAAGAAGAGTGGGAGGAGGGGCTATAGATTAGTCCAGGACTTAAGGGGAATTAATAAAGTTGTTGAGAGCCAATTCCCCGTAGTGCCGAATCCAGCTGTCATCCTCATGCAGATTCCACCGTCTGCCAGTCATTTTACTGTCATTGATCTATGTTCTGCTTTCTTCTCAGTCCCTCTTCACCCTGACTGCCAATACCTTTTTGCATTCTCCTACAGGGGAGTGCAATACACATGGACCAGACTACCCCAGGGGTTCATTGACAGCCCCAGTATTTTCTCCCAAGCCTTACATGACTGTTTGCAATCCTTTCAACCCCACAATGGGTCTGTTCTAATTCAATATGTGGACGATTTGTTGTTGTGCTCTGATTCTTTTATGTCATGTTTACATGATACTAAATTGTTGTTGCTTTATCTTTCACAAACAGGGCACAAGGTGGCAAAGGATAAATGCCAGACTAAGGTCAAATACTTAGGACACTGCCTCACTAAGGGGCTAAGATACCTGACAACCGACAGAATTGAGGCGATACAACACATGACTCTGCCGCAGAGCCAGAAGCAGATTCGTACTTTCCTGGGGATGTGTGGATACTGTAGATCCTGGATCCCAGGTTTTTCTATTCTGGCATTACCATTGCAGGAGCTAGTCTCTTCCTCAAAACCAGAACGTGTTGTACACACAGAAGAGTCAGAGCAAGCGTTCTTTAATCTTAAAGATAGTCTGACTAGAGCACCTGCATTGGGAATACCTGATTATGAAAAGCCTTTTGAGCTATTTTGTACAGAGGCTGATGGCTGTGCAGCAGGTGTCCTCGCACAGAAACATGGTGACGCTAGCAGACCGGTAGCATATTACAGTGCACAATTAGACAATGTGGCAAGATCACTCCCAACATGTCTCAGAAGTGTAGCAGCAACGGCTCTTCTGGTAAGTAAGAGCGAGGACGTAGTATTAGGACATAATTCAACCATCTATACACCCCATGCTGTATCAGCTCTGTTAAATTCAGCCCAAACCAGACATGTTTCTTCAGCTAGATTCACCAAGTGGGAACTAGCCCTGATGGCACCCTCAAACATCACCATCAAACGATGTAGCACCTTAAATCCAGCTACATACCTTCCATATGTGTCTCTACCTTCCATATGTGTCACCAAAGGGTGGGAGGTGAGGAGACCCTGGTTGATGATGAGTTAGGCAAGAATACTGACACGCATGACTGTATGGAACACCTGAATCAGACCTTTACTGCAAGGCCCGACATACGTGACACCCCCTTAAAAAATGTAGATTTTATGTTTTATACAGACGGAAGTTGCCATAGACAGACAGAGACAGGAGAGCTATGTACTGGTTACGCTGTTGTAGACGATCAGGATGTGGTAGAAGCTGAACCCCTTGGTCCACCTCACTCAGCCCTGGTGGCGGAACTAGTAGCACTAAGGAGAGCGTGTGAATTGGCAGAGGGTAAATCAGCCAATATATATACTGACTCTAGGTACGCCTTTGGGGTAGTGCACGATTTTGGGGCCCTTTGGCGTCTTAGAAACTTTACGACAGCAGCAGGTACACCAGTGGCACACTCACAACACATAAAAGGACTTCTGACAGCGATACAGTTACCCAGAACAGTAGCCGTCATAAAGTGCAAAGCCCATACCTTTGAAGAAGACCCAGTGTCATTGGGCAACAACAGGGCAGATGAAGCTGCTAAATGGGCAGCAGGGCAACCTATGACTGTATCAACCGAGACTATGATGGTTTTTCAGACATTAGACATGCAGAAATTAATTGAAATGCAAGATATGTGTTCCCTGCAGGAAAAGGCGGTCTGGAAGGCGAAGGGATGTGGCCAAGAGTCCTCAGGACTCTGGAGGGATGGACAAGGTAAGCCTGTAGCTCCCTGAACATACTATCCAAGCCTGGCTGAAGCAGCACACGGTCTGACTCACCTGGGTAAAGAAGGTATGTGCAAACTGGTGAGAGCATACTGGTGTGCTCCCGGATTTTCCTCTCAGGCTGGTAAGAAAGCAATGTCATGTCTTACTTGTTTGAGGAAAAATGTTGAGAAAACTATTCCAACTGAGCCATCCCACATCCCTCCTACAGACGGACCTTTTCAGGTAATACAAATTTACTATATCCAATTACCACCGTGCAGGAATTTAAAGTATGTGTTAGTGTGTATTGATGTGTTTTCCGGTTGGGTAGAAGCATATCCGGCAGTTCACTGCAAAGAAAATTGTACAAGAGTTTGTGTGTAGGTTCAGTATCCCTAGAATCATTGAAAGTGATAGGGGTACCCATTTTACTGGTGATATCTTCCAAAATATGTGTAAACTCATGGGAATCAGTAGCAGACTTCACACCCCTTACCGACCACAAGCCAGTGGTAAGGTGTAGAGAGTAAACGGTACTATAAAGAACAAGTTTGGTAAGATAATGGCTGAAACTGGGTTGGCATGGCCTGAGGCTTTGCCATTGGTCCTCCATAGCATTCGGACCACTCCTAGACCTCCTCTTAATCTGTCCCCCTTTGAGATACTGTTCGGACGACAACCTCATTTGATCGTGAGTCCACAAGACGACTTGAAGTGTAATAATGAAGTGACTGTACAATATCTTATAAGAGTGAGTAGACAGCTAAAACAACAACAACAAAAACTAAAAATGCTGTCACCTGGTATGCCAGAAACGAACTGTCATGATGTTGAACCTGGAGACTATGTTATGATCTGCAATTTCTTACGTTCAGGTTGTTTAACAGACTGTTGGGAAGGCCCGTACCAAGTGCTGCTGACCAGTACTACATCACTGAAGGTTGCAGAGAGAGACACTTGGGTCCATTCCACCCACTGCAGGAGAGTCCATAATCCGGAGAAAGTGCAAGATAAAGCTAAGACCAACGACATAGATCTGTCACTCGTGAGTCTGTTCCGGGAGACCTAAAGCCTGCAGTCGAGACACCTGAACCAGAGACGTTGCCTCAGAACTATCTTTCCAGCGATGGAGTGGCGGTTTTTGTTTTTCTTTTGTTCCAGGATTTTCCTTGTTTTTACTCTTTCTAGGACATTCTATTTTTGTGAAGGAGGATGGAGGACGGAGAGAGTTCTGGGAGTGATACGGATGAGATGGAGGCAGAAGAAAAGTTATTAGGATACTCAGAGCAGCCCATTATCAAACTTGGACCGGGGGTTATGAAAA
The DNA here is from genome assembly GCF_038048845.1 of Mixophyes fleayi. Taxonomy (NCBI): domain Eukaryota; kingdom Metazoa; phylum Chordata; class Amphibia; order Anura; family Limnodynastidae; genus Mixophyes; species Mixophyes fleayi. The sequence goes on from NC_134410.1 coordinate 82,064,306, forward strand.
GGTCTGCTAGCTCAGGAACTCGGAGGCAGTGTGAGGGGCTATTGTCTGATGAGTATTGTATCTGCAAGTTCTGCGACTCCCTAGTTGAAGAGAGATGCATCCAACGATGCCAGTCCCCCAGTACTCTGAATATAGGCGGGCATCCTTTGGAGGATTATCACTCCCTGGTGGGTAAGGTGCTAAACCAGACCGAGTGTTGGGTGTGCTCTCACGTGCCGCAAGGGCAGCATAATATAGGACTAGTGCCATTCCCTCTAAACATATCTGAAGTACTCAAATTGAGGGGTGGGAGGCCCATAGACGGGAGGTACAATAACACTAGGTCCCCTAGTCTGACGCTTCGACAATACTCCATAGGCAGATCTTTGCTGTGCCTAAATATATCTCATGCAAAGCGCCTGGAGAATTGGGAGGCTGACCTATCAGATCAGACAATGGCTCGCCACACTCAATTTAGAGGGAGACTAACAAGGTCACTAATGGACAGGAATTTTGATGGAAGTCACAAATTAGGGCGTATAACCAAACATAAGAAGGTATCCATTGGAACAGTCTCTACAGATAAATGTAAAAATGTCATTAATGCCGACACGTGTCTAGAACAAATGGAGACACTGGGCATGGGTAGTTTTATCAAAACTCTGTGTGATATAATTCATGGGCATACTGTTCCTTATGTTCTCCCTGATGATGTGTATTTTGTTTGAGGAAGGAAAGCTTATTCCTGGGTGACTCCGAGTTCCAAGGGCTTGTGTTTCTTAGCTAAACTGGTTCCTGAAATCATGACTATTACTCATGAAGAAATGGTTGGTATTCACAAGACTACATCACCACCATACATACACACACACACAGTATGAACACCGTGGCAAGAGAAATATGATTCCTGGTGAGGAACCCATAGCTACAAAATTGATTAGTGAAACTGATGGTTTCCAAGTTATGGTTGCTCTAGACCTCACCAGGACCGTTCGGGGAACATTAAACTTTAAATATATCCAAGACCTAGCTAAATTAATAGATAATATCACCGAGATGTATGATGACACTTTCAGGTATACTGGAAGGAAGCTACAAGCGTACAAGAAGGAGTTGGTGCAACATAGACTGGTACTAAATTATCTCACCTCTATTACTGGTGGGTACTGTGTGACACTGGCTACCCAGTTCGGTGTCAAATGTTGCACGTACATTACTAATGATACGGATGACCCTAAAGAGGTTATAGACTGGAAGATGGATGAAATTTTGCAGCTGAAATGGGAATTTCGAAAGAGCCTCAATTCTTCGTTATATGAGGTCGGGGAAAAGGTGGCGGGTTGGTTCTCGTGGTTGAACCCTGTGAAATGGTTCTCCAGTCTGGGGGAGTGGGTACAGGAAATGGTTGCTAGTGTAGGTAAGCTCCTTCTCCTTATATTGGGTGTCATCTTAGCAATTGGTTTAGTTGTCGAATGTGTTCCTACTGTGTTGAAGTGTGGAAAATGGTCTCATAGGAGTAACACTGAGAAAGAGACTGAAAGGGTGGTACCAGATACCGAGATCATGGTCTGTGAAGAAGTATTGTATAATCCTGAACTTGAAACGGTGATTGGGTGATAGTTTATTACACTATCAAAGGGTGGAGCTGTTGAAGTCAGCAAATTGGATAAAGTCATTTCAATTAAAGTCGAGCAAACTTGGTTGTCTTTGTCTGAAAAGATGCGTACGGTACGCTACGACGTACATGGGCGCGCTACGGCGTGAAAGGGCGTACGCATCCACTACACATGGCAGCAACAGTAATTGGTCTTTTACCATACATTCGCACAAACACGCATACTTATAAAATAGTACACATTAATGGTAGTTGCAACACATAGTCAGTTATGTCGAAATATAGTAGTATTTATATGTTATATTAGAGTTACATACATATTAGTGAAATACATGGAACAGGTTGAAGGAATCACATCATGAGTGGTATCATAATGAACCTCGTTACATATCCTACTGTTTGGTTCACTCTGCGAGGGAATCGCAGAGTGCATACACAAGTTATGAATGATAAGGAATTATGAACTACTTAAGAGTAAGGAATCTTGGCGGGAAGAGCCGAGCATACCCCCTGGAGAGGTGACCCCCTCCTTTGGATTCCTTGGGATGAACTAGCCAATGATTGACAACCCCTTGGACCTTCCTGAGACCTGGACCAATAGATGCAAGCTATACCATCTTCATTGTATTACTGTATTTCATTGTGTATATAAGCAGCAGCTTTACATCCAGTGTTCAGACATCTTGTCCCCAGACTTCAGGATTGAATGATGGCACTGGATCCAGAGCGCCTGCGATAAGTAACGGCTGTATTTATTATCACTTTGCTTGAGCATATTATTCTACTATTTACGAATAAATCTTTGTTTGTTGGAAACACAAATCGAGGTTCGACAATCGTTATTGGTTAGCGACAATACGCACATAACAATATGCTAATCACTTATATGGGGCCCCATGAAGTTGTTGTACCGGGGGCCCAAAATTACTCTTGGCGGACCTGGATACAAGGACCTGTACTGCATACTGTGTATAAACTGTTGCATACTGCCATGCTACAAGCAACTGTGAGTAACTGAAATCTACTGTGTTATCATCTTTAATTAACAGCAACCTGTTTAAGAAACAAAAGCATTGTGGCTTAACATCTATATTAACACTGCTGAACACCTTTATTAACATTTAAAGATGTAACCAACACAAGATATTGATCAGTCTTTTCATCATTACATTTTAACTAATCATGGGAATCTACCATCAAGTCAGGTTGTAAGCCAAATGTTTTTCAAGATGTGACAGTTAAAGAGTTGGTGTAGGAGTGATGTTGTAGACTGCCTGTAGGGAACACAAATCTTGCATTTGAATTATTTTTTTTGTGTGCTTATCGCTTCAAAGACCATCACTTTGTCAGTTGTCATAGATAAACCTGCTGCCCACTTGGCAGATTTGTTTGCCCTACTGTTACCAAGTGATATCGGATCTTTTACATATGTGTGGGCAGCACGGTGGCTTAGTGGTTAACACTATTGCCTCGCAGCACTGGGGTCATGAGTTCAATTCCCGACCATGGCCTTATCTGTGTGGAGTTTGAATGTTCTCCCCGTGTTTGCATGGGTTTCCTCCTACATTCCAAAAACATACTGGTAGGTTAATTGGGTGCTATTAAATTGCACTTAGTCTTTCTGTCTGTGTGTGTAAATTAGGGCATTTAGAGTGTAAGCTCTAATTGAGCAGAGACTGATGTAAATGAGTTCTCTGTACAGCGCTGCAGAATTACTGGCGCTATATAAATAAATGATGATGACAATGTGTGGGCTTTAGACTTATTGACGGCTACTTCCTTCGATAACTGTTTTGCTGTCAAAAGTCCTTTTATGTGTTGTGAGTGTGCTACTGATGTCCTGTTACTGTTATATAAGTTCCTAAGAAGCCATAGAGCCTAAAAGTTGCGCACTATCTTAAAAACGTACTTAAAGTCAGTGTATATATTGACTGATTTACCCTCTGCCAGTTCACATGCCTTTCCCAATCTCATGAGTTTGGCTACTTGGGCTAGATGAGGTGGGCAAGGGGGTTCAGCTTTTATAGCGCTTCCGTCATCTATAACAGTATAACCGGTACATGTGCTTCTGACAAATTCTATCCGTATAAAACATAACATTTTCATATTTTCTAAGAGGGTGTCACATATATCAGTTCTTGGGGTAAAAGTCTGATGCAAATATTGTATACAATCATACAAAGACTTATACCTGCCACATTCATCTTCAGCTAGACTATCCTCTCCTCCCATCCTTTCTGCATCTCTAGGCACATTTTGTACATCTTGCTTAGGAAACATGCATAATATATGCAGAATTTAGTAGGGCAGATACTGCATGTGGTGTTTAAACAGTTGAATCATGTTTCTGTGTTAAACCTTCTGCTGCACAATCATCAGCTTCCATATAGTTGTCGAAGTCAGCAAATTGTATAAAGTCATTTCAATTAATATCGAGCAAACTTGGTTGTCTTTGTCTGAAAATATGCGTAGAGCACACTACGGCGTGGAAGGGCGTGTCCAGCAGCAACGCGTGGCAATAATAGTTTTTACCCTTTTGTATACATTCGCACAATCACACACATTTGTAAATAGTACACATTAATTGTAGTTGCAACGCATAGTTATTTATGTCTAAATATAGTAGTGTTTATGTGTAGTATTATAAGTTATATGCATATTAGTAATACATATGGTACAGGTTAAAGGAAAGGTGTCATGTCTGGTATCATATTAATCCCCTTTACATCAGCAGCTGTCTGGTTCATTCGGCGAAGAGATCGCACATTGCATACTCTAGTTATTGATGTTAGGGAATAAACCTTTAATATGATGCAGACTATAAAATGCTAATCGACTAGTTGTAACTGGTGTCTTGGCGGAAAGAAAGGAGCACATCTCCTGGAGAGATGACCCCCACCTTTGGATTCTTTAGTTTGAACTAACCTATGATCTGCAACCCCCTGGACCCTCCTGAAGCCTGGACCAATAGAAGCAAGGCACACCATCTGCATTGTTTTACTGTATTTCTGTTTGCATATAAGCAGGAGCTTTTCATCTAGTGTTCAGTCATATTGACCACAGACTTCAGACCTGAATGACTGTTCACTTGATCCAGAGCACCTGCGATAAGTAACAGCTGTACTTATTATTATTTCGCTTGAATTATTCTGCTGCCTTTTGAGAATAAATATTTGTGCGTTGGAAACACAAATCGAGATTCGACAATCGTTATTGGATAGCGACAAAACGTGTATAACATAGTATAACTGAATTTTTTTTCCTAATCAGGTATTCCCAGAGCAGGTGCTTTAGTCAGACTCTCTTTAAGGTTAAAGAATGCTTGCTCTGACTTTTCAGTATGTGAGACAAGCTCAGATTTTGAGGATGAACTAACCCATGCAATGATAAGGCCAGAACAGAAAAACCTGGTATCCAGGACAAAGGTGGAACAAGCGAGCAGTGCTGCTGGAAAGCAGGGAGGAGGGAACCGGTGCCCATAGCTCACTAGTTCCTCGTGCAGTGAGCCCCATTATCTCCATGGGCCTCAGTGCACCGCACCTGCTACACCAATGGTAGTTCCACCACCGATCCAGGATTTACAGTACCCACACATCCCTAAGAAATTATGAATCTGTTGCTGGTTCTGCGGCAGTGTCATGTCCTGTATAGCCTGAATCCTGTCCGTTGTCAAGTGTTTATGAGTACCCCTGGATGAGACATTATAAGTATTTGACCTTTCTCTCGCATGGCTGTAATTTATTCTTGGCAATCTTGTGTTTTGTCTGTGAACAGACCCAACCAGACCCAACGATTGCCTGGTTGGAAAGATTGAAAACAGTCATGCCAGGCTTGTGCCAAAATACTGAGGCTGTCTATGTATATTATACACCTTTATAAGAGAAAGAAAAGAGTTACTTGACAGTCAAAAAATGTAAGAATGGAGAAGAAAACAGCAAAGATTAATAATAGTGAAATGATTTGCAGAAAATGAGATTTGGATCAAGATGACGGATGGATTGGGCACTACAGGGAATTGGCTCTCAACTATTTTATTAATCCCCCTTAAATTTTTAACTAATCTGTAGCCCCTCCCTCATTCTTTCTAATCATAATGGGGAGTTACATCAACCCTCAATCCAGAGCCCTGTCCATCTTTAGTCCATAAGGGACCCAGTATATCTAATAACAATATTTTTTACTACCTGTGATGGACTTGTATATATAACAGTGGAATGCAAAATTAGGCCTTGTGAAGCATATCCTGTACTTCCCATGTGTGTCTTCCTGGAATATCTATAAACACCATCAGAAGTACAGTACATTACACACTTTATCTTAAATATTAAATCTAGGCCAAGTCAGTTAGTATGAGCCACCGCAACTAGAAGAAAGAATGTTTAAAATGACCAAATATTAACTTCTATTATTACATTCAAGGGATAATGGTGCCCTGCCCACAAATATAAACAATGTTTTTATCCTCCACCCCAGAACTACAAACCAACCACAGCAAACAACAAATCAATTACACCCATGTGGAACACCTGTGTGTATGTGCTGAAAAAGGAGCCCACAAAAATGTAACCTGTAGGCAGCCTGCTACTGCAGCCTAGCTGGGTTTTTACCTATTTCCTATAGGAGAGGTGTGGCAAATAAGCCTCTTTGTCACATACCCCTCCCCTTAGCGTCGCAAACCTTGGTGACTCTGATACTGAGGAGAGTGCATCTCGGCGATAAAGGGCATCCGCGTTTTGTGCATATGCTCTGGCCTATGCTCCACTGTGAAATTGTAGGGCTGGAGTGCTAGGAACCACCTAGATACCCGGGCATTGAATTCCTTGTTCCTATTCATCCACTTCAGTGGTGCATGGTCAGTGACCAAGGTGGATTCTCTACCCAGGAGGTAGTACCTGAAAGCCTCAGTGGCCCATTTGATTGTTAGGCACTTCAGTTTCACTGTGGAGTATTTCTTCTCCCTAGGCAAAAGTTTGTGGCTCAAGAAAAGGATGGGTTTCTCTGTCCCATCAAACCTCCCTCAAAGCACCCAATACTGCTCCAGAGGCATCTGTTTGGAGATACAATCTCCTGCTAAAGTCCGGTGCTTAGAGTGTTGGTGCAGAACACAGAGCCACACGAAGATGCCGATTGTCTGGTCAAGTCTTTTTTAGGATCTCAGTAAGAGGAGCAGCCCTAGTGGAAAAATTAGCCATTAACGGGCGATAATATCCAACTAGACCCAGGAAAGTTCTCAGCTGGGTCTTCCGCACATATTTGGGCCAATCTCTGACAGCCTTTACTTTGTCAACTCTTGGTTTGACCTGAGCTTGTCCTACAACATACCCCAAGTATTTGGCCTCATGCATGGCCAATGTGCTCTTCTCAGGATTGGTGGTTAGACCTGCCTCCCTGAGTGAGGCTAATACTGCCTCCACTTTGGATAGATGTGTCTCCCAATCCTGGGAGTGGATGACTATGTCATCTAAGCATGCAGCTGCATACTCCTGGTGCTTTTTTAAGAGCCGATTCATGGTCCTTCGGATGGTGGCAGGAAGTCCATGTAGCCCGAAAGGCAGTTCCAAATACTAGAATAACCCATCTGGAAAAGGCTGTCTTAGCCTTGGCAGATGGTGTTAGGGGAATCTGCCAGGAGCCTTTGTTCAGATCTAACGTGGTAAAATACCGACTATTGGCCAAGGTTTCCACTAGCTCATCAATTTTGTGCATCGGGTATGTGACAAAACGGGAAACATTGTTTAATTTTCTAAAATCACTACAAAATGAATACTCCCGCTCGTTTTGGCCACTAGCACAATAGAGCTATACCAGTTGCTATTGGATTCCTCAATGACATCAAGGTCCAACATTTTTTTAATCTCCTGTTTCACAGCTGCACGTCTAGCTTCAGGAATAAGGAATGGTCTTACTCTCACCATCCATGAGGTGTAACTATGTCAAGTGCTATGATCGTGGTACATTCAGGTACCTTAGAAAACACATCAAGGTTCCTCTGAACCATTTCCTCTGTCCTTCGTCTCCACACTGGTGACAGATCAACTTTTATGGGAACTTTGGCTTCCAGGACAACTGCGTTTACCAACGCGGCTTCTGGCTCCTCCCTATCATGCCATTGGTCTCAGCAAGTTGACATGATATGTCTGAATGGGTTTTCTCTTGCCTTCTTGACTAACTTTATAATTACCAGACCTTACAGCCTCAGTCACCTCATATGGCCCCTGCCAATGTATGGGGTGATCTTCCCCAACCTGCTATATAACTGGGGTACAAACTGGATCACATTGGGTTCTTTTGGACACTGCTGCTCCCAGCCATCCTTGAAAACATCCAAAATACCCCTTGACTGCCTGCCATACAGCAATTTGAAAAGGCTGAACCCTGTAGATGCTTGAGGTACCTCACTCACTACAAACATTAAATAGGGAAATAACACACACAGTCCCCTTTATCCTGCACAACTGCCTTTCTCACCATATGTTTGAGTGTCCTATTAAAATGATCCACTAACCCGTCAGTTTGCAGGTGGAATACTGATATGTGTAACGTTTCTAATCTTAACAACCGGCACAGCTCTTTCATTAGATGGGACATAAAAAGAGTACCCTGATCAGTCAAGATTTCATTGGGGATACCCAACCTGGTTCAATACAGAAGGAGTTCTTTTGCTATTGTGCTGGATTTTATATTGCGCAAAGGTATAGCCTGGGGATACTTAGTGGCATAGTCCACTGTGACCAGAACGTACTAATGGACATGGGCTAATTTCTTTAATTGGCCTACCAAATCCATCCCAATATGTTCAAATGGGGTCTGGGCCACGAGGATGGGAACTAGTGGGGTCCGATAGTCTGGTTTTGGATACATTCTCTGATATACTGGACATGTGCAGCAAAACCTTTTTATTGCTTCGTATACTCCCAGCCATTAGAACCTGAGCACGATACGCTCGTTTGTTTTGCCTTCCCCCAAGTGTCCCGCACATAGGTGTGCATGCGCAGCTTTGAATACAAGTGGTGTATGGACTTGTGATACTAACAATTGCTCTAAAATTCTACCTTGTACATTAGCAACTCTATATAACAAATCATTCTTCACCATACGATAGGCAATACCTTCTGCAGGCTTGTCAGCCTTCTCTACCCCATTTATCTCAACTACATTCTTATTGACATTAGCTAAGGCAACATGTCTAAGTTGAAGTCTCTTAGTAGAAATAAATTAGACAACCCTAACCAATCCGAGTCATCGTTGGGTGGCGTGGCCGCTTCACCCGAGATCTCGCCAACAAATTATGGCATGAATTGGTTCTGCGTTAACACTTGTTTGTTCCCAACCTCTTAGCTGGCAGAGGTGTTTTTTTCCTGAACATTCTAGTTCAGGTTTCATGGCAGATTATGGCACTTTTTCCCTTCTATTCCCTCAAGCTCCTCCGTCAAAGCTGGAACTTCACGCGGTGCTACAATTGCTTAGGTGTCCAGCTGGATTCTCTCCTGGAGGATCTGCTTGGAAAGCGGAAAGTCTCTGCCCAGTAATAGAGGGTATGGCAGTTTTGGGACAACTGCTGCTACTACTGTGACTGTCTGTCCATTTACATTAACAGACAAAAGGGTCCTGTCATATTCCTTGGCCGTCCCATGAACACAGAGTACCTTCACTTTGTGCAGTTTATGAGTCAGTTTCTCTGGTAATATGGAGCTGGAAACCAAGCACAGTACATTACCCGAATTTATCAGAGCCAGCACCAGATGGTGATTCACAAATACAGTCCCACGGAACAAACAGGACTTCCCAGTAACCAGACTCATTGTACAGCAGCTCGGATAGGTTGGTTTTGTGTGCACTAGTGAACAATCCATAGGTTCTACTAATGTTGGGCATTGTGCCCTCAAATGGCCATGCTCTTTGCACTCAAAATAGGTTGGTTTTGATGCAGGTTTGGCTGCCTTTTTTCAGGTAATCTCTCCTCACCAATGTTCAGTCCACTGCTCCATATGCCAGATTTTGACCAAGGCACAAACTTTGGAGCAGGCAGTGGAGGTTTGAGCATGTGTTGTATGTATGTATATATATATATATATATATATATATATATATATATATATATAGCCATCCTTGTGTCTAAAGCTAGGTACACACTACAGAAATTTCAACCAACTTTTTATAGCGAGATTTTACATGCGATCGATGGTCCAATCGCTCGCTCCATGGACTGCATACACACTAGCCTTGTTTAGGACTATAAAGGGAAGAGCGGACGTCCCTTTAGCGACTTTTTACAGCCATCTTGTCGTGAGCAATAATTGTAATTTCGTACACACTGAAGCATCATTTGCGGGGGATGTAGCGATATACCAAAGACATTAGCCTAAAGGGGCAGAGCTTTCACTATAGTTAACACCCAAAGTTTCATAAAAGAGAAGGCAACACTGTCTCTTCATTCATTCATTTTTAATAGAAGTTTAGTAGCATACATAAAATTTAGAAAAAACATTAAACTGCTAAAGTGCAATGCAATGATTATTCCCGAATAATAAAATCCCTTCGTATGTAATGGAATGCTCCATTCTCGGCGTGCATCATCGCTGATTGGTCCACAGCAGAAACGAACGCCCATGTTTGAGTGTATAAAATGACAGAGGAACCTGTTTGGCGTCGAGGAGCGTGAGAAGATGGCACGTGAGAAAGTTGCAGTGGGTGTTAAGGTTGAGGAGAAGGTGTCTGTGGGGGTTGCGGGTGAGGAGAAGGTGTCTGTGGGGGTTGCGGGTGAGGAGAAGGTGTCAGTGGGGGTTGCAGCTATGGAGACGGAGACTGAGTCAGAGATGGTGCTGAAAGGGCCAAAAAATGTTGGAAAAGTTAAGGTGGAGGATGGAGATACTGAAGAAGAGCAAAGAGCAAATCCAATGAGCCCAGGAGAGGTGGAGATGATGGTCAAAGTACTGGACCAGGACGACAATAACATTAGACATTAAAAAAGGTCAGTAGGACATGTAGTGTACCTGCTTGAAGGACTTATTTCATTCTAGTGTCACATAAAGCAATGTAAACGCCTAATTTGTAAACTAATTTTTTTATGTCAGAATGAAGAATTAACTGTGAGAAGGCCTGTTTAGATACCACTGATACCACTAATGTTACACCTGTTAGCAAACAAGAAAAAATAGAAAAAGAAATATATGTAAAAGAAGTTCGACACGAATGTACTTCAGTGAACATGTGTAGACAGCTAAATGCTTTGGGCACATACCTGTACCGTTATAATAACCAAAATGGCGCCTGTTTTCCAGAATGTATGGAGGTTAAGCCCGCTATTATTGAGATTGCGCCACAGGGACCAAAACATAAACTGATCTCGAGCAGTGTGCAAGGTGAGAAAATGAGAGTATTTATGTCGTTGAATATAAATTACAGATATAGAAGTTAAATGGTAAACATTTTTTATTTCCTTGTTTCGAAGATAAAGAAATCAAAGGGGATAGAAACCCAAGCAACATCAAGACCTGTTTTTCCACAAACCAGTAGCACCTTTAAAAATACTAAATACTAAAAATAATACTCTGCAGTGCTCTGCGCTCTGATTGGTATGGGCGCGCTCACGTCTCATGCGGATCTTTTCGGACAGACACCTGTGTGTTTAAAAATTGTTGTACTTTTTTTTCCTGCAATAAAAATTAATACTTTGCCAACATAGACGCAAAGGATAATAACACAAGTGTAATGGTCTGCAGCCAGACAGGTGCAATATACATCTACACAAAACATGTACTGAGATAGACATCAAAAATTACATACACACGCCCCCCAGGTCGAGGAAGGATCGGGGGATTGTCGTGAATCGGATGGAAGTTTATACACACTACACAACGGAAACGAGATTGGAACGAAAATATTAAACGGTACGACCAACCAAATGAAGCGACAATCGTCCATTTGGGCAGACTTTCGACCATCGTGTCACTACACACACTGATCCGACTTTTGAACGAGCGGTCGTATGTCGGCTGATTGAGCCGATTATTGGACAGAAACTGTCTAGTGTGTACCCAGCTTTAGGAAACAAAAAATTAATTAGTACCAGATAAAACACACACATTTTTTTTCTTTAGTTTTGGTTTCTACACCAGTCTCATTGGTTTCAGCCACTGCCCCTGAGGGCATGAGCAATGGCTGAAATAAAAGTGAGTTCATCATCTTCCTCTGAGACATTACCTTTTTTCTCACCCAATATGGAATATAAGTTACATTTGCTATTTTTATTAGTTTTTGGTATTGGTTATACTTTTCCTGCCCTTTGCATATGGCAGCAGGGTGCACTGGCATTCTCTTCCCTTTGTTTTGCCACGCTACTTTCTCCTGCGCATACTCTCTTGTGCCAACTATTCCCTTCCTGTTGCCACAGATTTACACTGTCAGTGTCTTTAATTATCAATTTTTGCAATCTTATCAAACATATTTTATCTCTAACTGTGTTTAATACCACTAGACCAAAACTACCAACTTTAGGAAAAGGTTTCACACATTCAGCAGTCATTTTTATCCATATCTCACAGTACACCGCTGTGTATGCAGCCATCTCACACGCTTGTTTAGTATCCATGTGGAAACTGACCCCTCAACGTTTCGTAGCACAAAACTCCAGATAGAGATTTTACATACACTTCCCGACCCTGAAAGTTCCTTGTTTAACCTGTAATTCGGTTACATCAGCCATCTCACACGTTTGTTTAGCGCCCATGGGGAAATGGAATCCTCAATGCCTCACAGCACAAAACTCCCACTAGAGATTTTCATTGACTGTGGACGAGTTTTATAAGCTGCGTCCATTCACTTCTTCTCAACTGGGTACAACTTAACAATTCATGCGATGCCAAGTGTACACAGCAAGGACCCTAACACAGTCACTTTCAACTTGGAGAACGGAAATATCAACATGGCAATACCCTGCCTTGCCAGTGAAGGTCCTACTGAGTACTTTACAACTGGGAGCACTAAATATTTCATAATCACGGTTGCGTAAGCAACGTGTGTGGTCCGATCGCACAGCTTACAGGTACTAATTATCTGTACGCTCTACGATTACATTTGGGATTATTATGAAAACATCTGTTTTCAATGTATACCGTGTATACTTACCTCCACATAATTTTTTACTCTCTTTATAACCTGTATCCTTGACAGTTTTACACTCACAGTCACTCAATTCACAATTCACATACACATTTGTTGTCTGTACAGAAAAATATTTTTCCAGATGTTGGTAATAGCTTCTCAGAGGTTTTAAAAATTCCTTTTACTATAAAATACAATAGTAATATCTATTAATATAACCGTTTAAACATGTGGTAATATAGTGCAGGGAATATATGTGTATTTTTCTTTCTTGTCCCTAGATTCTGACCAGCACCCCTGAGATTTCACAAAGCAGATATTCAATTTAGCAACACTGGATGATAAAAGGTGCAGAACTTTTCGCGTTCTCACCTGTTTATGACGCATCTTTCACTCTTTGTTGGTAAACCAAAATCCATAAGTTTTGCAAACCCTTGAGTAGTGTAGCATTGCTCACGAGCCCCTCAAAATTGTTATGTCTGTAACTATTGTCACCAACAAAGATTGTCAGATGCGATTAGTGTGGTTCCAAAATACAAAGTGATTTAATAGCAAAATATAGCACAGTAAGTACAACCAATACGTGTGCACTGGATTTAGTAACAGCTCATGAATCCTGAAAACTGTGTGGTGAGCGAGAGGTTGTTACTGTGCCAGTGGTCTGGTTTATACAATTTGGGATGAAAGAAAACAGTGATGTCACAATGTATACAAAGTTAACACTAAGATCATTTTTCAGTGGTTCAGTGTTTAAGATAGTCCAGTACAATGCAGAACATAGTTCAGTTCAAGCAATGCTTCTCCAAAAATGGGGACAAGTCACTCCAACAGTTGTGTACATGTCTGGCCTCAGGGAACCGCCAAAAATCTGGTTTAAACCAACCCATTTTCAGAGTATTTATTTTCGAGTATTAATCCTATACTATGTGCGATTGCTTATCCAATGATAAAGGATTCCTGTTCGTGAATGTGGATTATTATAAGAATAAACACAATACATTTCTTATGACCTGAACAATCAATATTTTAATGTAGGTTTACCTTTGTGTAATAAAATCTCTAAGTTTTAATAATAAAAGAATGTGATTTGGAAACTTTATTAAAAGTGAACTATTTACAAATGTAGGTGAGAATGTCGATATATTTACTGTGTTTTCCTATGTGATTGCGGATTTAACATTTGTATGTCGTTGCATACTAATCACAATCGCACAGAAAACTATAACAACCGATATTTATTAACTTAAAATTACTTTATCTAATTATTTGACGTAGACACTATTCACTGGAGCAATGGTTCCCGATTGGTCCGCATTACGGCAAAGGGCTTAGCCTCCCTGCCGGTTATAACGTCTGTGTGCTGCACAATTGCTGACCAGCTCAGTCCTGTTCTATCCTGTGGCTTTGACTTTGACCCTGCTTGAATGCCGATTGCCCCTGACCTCTGCCTGTTTACTGGATTACAAATATTTGCTACCTGCCCTGACCTCTGACCTGCTTCCTAGTTATTCTATTCACTACAGACCCACTACCATTGGACTGTCATTGGCACCTACCCTCTGTATTCCGGTTATTCTCCATCCTGTGCGACGGTTATTCTAATAAGCTTGTACTACCCTAGAGTTAAGTAAAGTCCTGGGAGTAAATGTGTAAAGGTGCGATTTTGAAAATCCCATTAATTTCTCGAGCAAGTTGAAACAATGTATTAACCTGAGATTTTATGTAAAATCGCCAGAGATGAGTTGCTGCAAAAACCGCTGGTTCCCAACTCGCTGTCCCAATTTTTCCCCACTCTAGCTATACAAGTCTGCAAATGTATGAAGCTGCGATTTTGCTAACCCTGACTGAGTTTCAATTAAAAATCGACAGATACAACACGCTGCTTTCTATAGGCAAGATTACCAAACACATCACTGTTACACTGCCCTGCCTATACAGCCGCAGGTCGCGGCGGCTGCCAGAAGTTTAAAAATAGCTGCATGTTTTTTTAAAAAAAAAAATGCATGTGGTCCGCCTGTCCAAGCGTTATTAACCCTAGCGCTGTCAGTCTCTTGCTAGTTGGACGAAAATTGTGGAAAAATGGGGATCCCCCAATTTTCATGTAATCAGCACTAGGCATACCAGCCAGGGCGATTGGCACTATAGCAGGGGGACACGCAGCAGGGTTTCCCATGTCATAATGACAAACCACCTCACCTCAGACTCTTCAGCGCTGTGTTTTATGTATTAGTTATTTTTATTAAAATGTTGTCGTTTCAAACAGGGTATTGTGTCTTTTTTTAACATTTTTGTTGTGGAACTACTGGTCGCAGGCAGGCATGGTGTCAGGGCATGTTGGCACTTTTGGGTCTCCAAGTGCCAGCATGCCCTGGCTGCCATGGGTATGCTGGATCTTGTAGTTCTACAAGCATCAGCATGCCCAGACTGTTTAGGGCAGCCCGGACTGGCTGGGACGTGTAGTTCCACAAACAAAAATATTGTCTGTTTGGTTTTTAACACTTTATTCGCTTTATTACCCTACAACTGCTGCCCAGGGGTGTAGGAAGAGCCCTAGTGCTTTCAGCACTGGGCTGTTTATTCCTAGAGGAAGGGCCCGCTCATTGTTTTTTTTGCGGACCCAACTCCCTAGGGAATCCAAGGAACAGCCTGAGGTTAGTTTGTCATTATGGCAGGAGGACCCCTGACGCGTGACCCCCTGCTATAGTGCCAACCAACCTGGCTAGTTTGCCTAGTGCTGGTTACGTGAAAATTGGGGGGACCCCATGCAAATTGTTCCCCGATTTATGCGCACCCAGCAGTAGGCTGGAAGCAATAGCGTTAATAGTGCTTGGACGGGGGGACCCCACCATTTTTCTTTCAAACATTCATCTATTTTTAAACTCTTGACAGCCACAGGGATCTGTGGCTGTATAGGCAGGCAGTGTAACAGTGATGTGTTTGATAATCCCGTATCTGCATATAGGAATTTTCAGCTAAACACAGGAGAGTTTGAAATTGCCACAAATTGTGAGATAAACAGCGATTTTGAAGTTCAGACTAAAAATCACTGCTTAATACAAATAGCGACTTTGGAACTCAAATCGCTAGTAATCTCCCACGATTTGTCGCTATTTTAAATCGCTGAAAAATTCGGACCTTGATATATTTACCCCCTGCGGTCATTCAGATACATCCAGTTCTATGGAAAAGGTGGCTCCTATAAGTGAGGACCCCTATTAGCCTGGTTCTAAAAGCTTATCAAAAAGCCGTTAGCATAACATCTAGCCGCTACATGCTAAATAGATTGTCGGGCTGAAGATCAGTAAGGAGGGAATTGCAATAGTCAATGTAGGAGAATGATGAAAGCGGGAATAAAAAGGTTTTGCCATGTCTTTTGTG
The DNA here is from genome assembly GCF_038048845.1 of Mixophyes fleayi. Lineage (NCBI taxonomy): Eukaryota > Metazoa > Chordata > Amphibia > Anura > Limnodynastidae > Mixophyes > Mixophyes fleayi. The sequence continues at coordinate 82,080,381 of NC_134410.1, forward strand.
AGATATGTGCATATTCTGGAAATGTTTTTTGATGTATGCATCCTGATTTAGATATGGCGTCACTGTGGGGAACAAAGGATAGTTCTGAGTCAAGGATCACACCTAATTAGCAAGCTTGTTTGGTGTGAATTACGGTCATATTTTTCGACAGAAATAGAAATGTCAGGTAGGCAACTTCTGTTGGTGAGTAGGAATATTATTAATTCTGGTTTTGAAAAATGGAGTTTCAGTTGGCGAGAGGACATTCAAGATGAAATTACAGAAGGACACAGATAATGAGAGATCATTAGACAGGAACAGTGTCTTGAAGAACTAGGGATTGTAGTGTTTGTATGAGTTAAATGTGGTCAACAGTATCGAATGTAAGGTTGAGATTCAAGATGCTTAGGCTCGGTTCTTCAAGAACCGAGCCCACCCGAACTTCACCGATCCGAGCTTGGCTTGGTAGTTTCAGACGTCCTCATAAGTGAAAACGAGGCAAAACTTCATTGTTGCATTGCTGTTTTGGATTCTATAAGTACCGCACTCCACGACGATTCAGCGCCATTTCACAGAGAGACACAGAAGGGGTAGCACAGTTCTAGGTAGTCTCTAGTGCAGTTGAGCAGCGTCATATCTAAAACAGACAAAAGAGAGGAGGCAGTTTTCTTAAAAGTCTCCAGTGTGTTAGCAGTCGCGGCGGCCGCGGGCACCGCCGCGACTCTCACCTGGTTCCTGTAGGCGTCCCGGTCATCGCTATGGCGACCGGGACGTCACTTCCTGCCTTTACCCGACCGTTGCCAGGGCAACGGTCGGACACTAACTACAGGGGCGCTGCGTCCCGGCAGCCGGGGACAGCCGGGCGCATGCGCAGAAGCGCTCACAAGCCTGTGGGCTGATTAATGTGGTAGGGTTGAGCCTGCCCATGTGATTTCAGAGCTAGGCTCTGATTGGCCACTACTGGTATTTAAGGCAGTGAGGTCTGCAGCCTCACTGCCGGTTATAGCGTTCTGTCCTCAGTCCTGCTGCCTGCTTGTGCTATCCGTTTGGTTCTTGCTACCTTGGATTTGACTACCCGTGTTTTGACCCCTGCTTGTTCTTGGACCTGTGACCCTTCTCTTCTGACCTCGATCTTCTGCTTGGATTTCGGATTTTGCTTCTCTGCCTGTGCGTCTGACCCTTCGCTTGTCTCTGGATTTTGCATCTGTGCTTGTGACCCTTTGACCTAGGATTCTTCTTAACTGCAGCCCGCCAATCACTCCACTCCTGGGTACTCCTTTAAGCCAGTATACGTTACTCGATCCTCGGTCGGCCCGCAGCCCAGTCTGTCCCCACCACTAGGAGCTCCAGCGAACAGCGGGCCTTCAGAGTAGTCCCCGAGTTTCACTGTACTGGACTTGGGAGTTCCTAACATTATAACCGGCCAAGGAAGATTGGTATCATACGGCCATGGACAGCGAGGAGTCGAATCTGTCCCCAGCCCAGATTCTGGCCAACCAGATACAGGCGATTTCCCAAGTGGTGCAGAATTTATCCCAGCGCCTGGTAGTCCAAGAAGGGGCTTCTAGAGACCTGCAGCTCCAGCAAGTTCCCGCTGGTGACACACCGGAGCCTAAGATGAACTTGCCTGACCGATTCTCTGGAAGCAGGCCAGCCTTCCGTAATTTAAAAGAGAGCTGCAAGTTGTATTTTCGTTTGAAACCACGTTCCTCTGGTTCAGAACAACAAAGGGTAGGGATCATCATCTCTTTACTCCAGGGTGACCCTCAGTCTTGGGCCTTCTCCTTGCCTTCAACAAGCCCAGCCTTGCAGTCAGTGGATGCCTTTTTCCAAGCTCTGGGATTATTGTACGATGACCTGGACAGGGTAGCCTCAGCTGAGGCTCATCTCCGAACGCTAAGGCAAGGACGTCGCTCAGCGGAGGAGTATTGTGCGGAATTTCCGTGATGGTCCACTGATAGCGCCTGGAACGACCCAGCATTGCGAAGTCAAGGACTTACCGATCGGATTAAGGATTCCTTAGTCCAGTATCCGATATCTGACACGCTGGAGAACTTGATGCAACTTGTTATAAAAATTGATCGTCGGATCAGAGAGAGGAAGGCTGAATGGGAGTCCTCTGCTCCTATGGACATGTTCACTAGCTTCGATAACACTTTGCCCGATTCCTCTGAACCCATGCAGTTGGGCGCTTACCGCTTGCCTCCGGAGAAACGCTGCAGAAGACGCTCACTAGGCCTGTGTATGTATTGTGGTCAACCAGGCCACTTAGTTCGCTCATGTCCCAACAAGCCGGGAAACTCCAAAGCCTAAGTGCAGGTGAAGAGGTGCGCTTGGGTCTTCAGATTACCTCTTCAGAAAATTCTTTATTAGTCCCTGGACGTCTAAGTTTCCGTGGGAGATCCATAGACCTGAAAGCTTTTCTTGACAGTGGTGCGGCTGGTAATTTCCTGGATATACATTTGGCTCAGACGCTTGATATTCCACATATCAAGTTAGGATCAAGCATCACCACATGTGGTTTGGATGGTAACCCCTTGCCTGGGGGAAGGATTCTCGCTAGGACTCCAATGGTTCAGTTGTCTGTAGGAGTCTTCCATATGGAGGAACTCTCTATCTTATTAGTTGTCCCTCTGCTCCGTTGATATTGGGGTAACCCTGGCTTCGCAGTCATAATCCCCTTATTGACTGGAAAAGTGGATAGATTACTCGTTGGAGTCCCGAGTGTTCCACGTCTTGCTTGACCCTGCTGCTTAGAATCCTACAGTCTAGTCCAGACTTGTTGCCGGGACCCTACCAGGACTTCTCTGATGTGTTCTGCAAAAGGAAAGCTGATTCCCTTCCATCACATCAAGAATATGACTGCGCCATTGATTTAGTCCCGGGTTCCAAGTTGCCCAAAGGGCGGTTATACTCCTTGTCCATTCCAGAGACTCAGGTCATGGAGCTATACGTGGAGGAAAACCTGAAAAAAGGATTCATACAACCTTCTAAATCTCCCGTAGGCGCAGGTTGCTTTTTCGTATCAAAAAAAGATGGCAGTCTTAGACCATGCATTGATTTCCGTGGACTGAATAACATCACTATTAAGAATATGTACCCGTTACCGTTGATTTCGGTGTTGTTTGATCAATTAAAATCTGCCACTATATTTTCGAAGATTGACCTCAGAGGGGCTTACAATCTTATTCGAATCAAGAAAGGGGATGAATGGAAGACTGCTTTCAATACCCAGTCGGGACATTATGAATATCTCGTGATGCCATTCGGGTTATGCAACGCTCCGGCGGTTTTCCAGGACCTGATCAACGACGTTTTACGAGAGTTCCTGGGTAAAACAGTAGTTGTGTATCTGGATGATATTTTAATCTACTCTGAGTCTTTACTTCAGCACCGTCAGCATGTTCGCCAAGTTCTGCTGAAATTACGGGAACATCACCTATATGCAAAAAGGGAGAAATGCGAATTTGAGGTGGCCACTGTGTCATTCCTGGGATATATCATCTCCTCATCAGGATTCGCAATGGACCCTGCCAAAGTTCGAGCAATCCAGGATTGGGTCCTCCCTACTAATCTGAAGGCGATCCAGAGGTTCCTCGGATTCGCAAATTATTACCGTAGGTTTATTGATTCTTTTTCCTCGTTAGTGGCTTTTTATCACTGCCCTCACTCGAAAGGGAGCTAACCCAGCAAAGTGGCCTTCGGAGGCATTGGCGAGTTTCTCGGCACTCAAAGCTGCTTTCATTTCGACTCCAGTGCTGAGACATCCTGATCCGGAACTTCCGTTCATTGTAGAGGTGGACGCTTCTGATATCGGTGCTGGCGCCATCCTTTCTCAGAAAGACCCAAGGAGCAAAAAATTACATCCTTGTGCATTTTTTTCTAAAAAAATTTTATCTGCCGAATGTAATTATGATGTCGGCAATCGTGAATTGTTGGCCCTTAAGTTGGCACTGGAGGAATGGCGACATTGGTTAGAGGGAGCTACTCATACAATCACCATCTTCACGGACCATAAAAACCTCCAATACATCCAGACCGCTAAAACCCTGAATCCTAGGCAGGCCCGCTGGGCATTATTTTTAACCAGATTTAACTTCATTATTACATTCCGTCCAGGTTCTAAAAATACTAAGGCCGATTCCTTGTCTCTAAGTTTTTTGGCCCATCATCCTCAGTCTCCTGACCCGTTGCCTATTGTTCCTACAACTACTGTTCATCTCGGACTCACCCAGGATCTAGGAGCAACTATCCGGCGCTTCCAGAGAATCGCTCCGGTTCAGACACCGGTCAACAAATTATTTGTCCCAGTCCATTTAAGGAAATCTGTTCTCATTGAAGGCCACAACAACCGCTCTGCTGGCCATCCGGGAATCCGTAGGACTATTGAGGTTCTTTCTCGTTGGTTGTGGTGGCCCACTTTGTCAGACAATGTGGAGAATTATGTTCGGGCTTGTCCCGAGTGTGCTAAAAACAAAACCGATAGGAACCGTCCTTCTGGGCTATTGTTACCCTTGTCGGCGCCGAGCAGGCCTTGGACCCATTTGTCGATGGATTTCATTGTTGACCTACCAGTATCCGCAGGACATAACACCATCCTGGTAGTTGTCGATCGGTTCAGTAAGATGGCACATTTTATAGCTTTGCCCAAGTTACCGGATGCCAGGACCCTGGCCACCTTGTTTTTGACGCATATTTTTCGTCTTCATGGGACTCCTGAAGATATCGTATCGGATCGAGGATCCCAGTTTATTGCCCGCTTTTGGAAAGCCTTTTGAAGGTCCATCGGGATCTCTATCAGTCTGTCCTCAGCATATCATCCCCAGTCGAATGGACAGACAGAGAGGATGAACCAAGCTCTGGAACAGTTTTTGCGCATCTATGTGTCTAAATTCCACGATAATTGGTCCTCTCTTTTGCCCTGGGCAGAATTCGCGTACAATAATTCTTGCCATTCCACTATTCATACATCCCCGTTTTTCTGCAACTTCGGGTTTCACCCAAAATCCAACTCGTTCTCTACTACTGTTCCCTGCGGGGATTCCGGAACACCTGCTTTTACGGCCAGGCTGAGGTCCGTCTGGAAAAAGGTACACGCTGCACTAGGTCAAGCTTCCCGAAAAGCCAAGGTCTTCGCTGACCGTCACCGTAGACCATGTTCATTGAAAGTGGGGGATCGGGTTTGGTTATCCACACGGAACATCAGGTTGCGGCAACCTTGTAAGAAGCTGGGGCCCCGATACATTGGACCGTTTCCAATTGATAAGAAAATGAATCCAGTGGCATTTAGGTTAAAACTACCAACCTCCTTAAAAATACCCGCGACCTTTCATTGTTCGCTTCTGAAGAAAGTCGCTGCTCTCAGCAAGGTCAATCAACCTTTCTCCAACAGGCACCGGTCTCTGATCGTGAATGGAGACCATGAATATGTTGTTGAAAGAATCCTTGACTTAAGAAAGGTCCAAGGCCAACTTCAGTTCCTCGTACATTGGAAGGGTTATGGCCCTGAGGAACGATCTTGGATACCACAGAGGCGTCTCCATGCTGAAAGGCTCATTAAAGAGTTTTTTAATAAGTTTCCCACGAAACCTGGATGTCGGGGTTCCCAGACCCCTCCTCAAGGGGGGGGGGGTACTGTGAGCAGTCGCGGCGGCCGCGGGCACCGCCGCGACTTTCACCTGGTTCCTGTAGGCGTCCCGGTCATCGCTATGGCGACCGGGACGTCACTTCCTGCCTTTACCCGACCGTTGCCAGGGCAACGGTCGGACACTAACTACAGGGGCGCTGCGTCCGTCAGCCGGGGACAGCCGGGCGCATGCACAGAAGTGCCCACAAGCCTGTGGGCTGATTAATGTGGTAGGGTTGAGCCTGCCCATGTGATTTCAGAGCTAGGCTCTGATTGGCCACTACTGGTATTTAAGGCAGTGAGGTCTGCAGCCTCACTGCCGGTTATAGCGTTCTGTCCTCAGTCCTGCTGCCTGCTTGTGCTATCCGTTTGGTTCTTGCTACCTTGGATTTGACTACCCGTGTTTTGACCCCTGCTTGTTCTTGGACCTGTGACCCTTCTCTTCTGACCTCGATCTTCTGCCTGGATTTCGGATTTTGCTTCTCTGCCTGTGCGTCTGACCCTTCGCTTGTCTCTAGATTTTGCATCTGTGCTTGTGACCCTTTGACCTAGGATTCTTCTTAACTGCAGCCCGCCAATCACTCCACTCCTGTGTACTCCTTTAAGCCAGTATACGTTACTCGGCCCTCGGTCGGCCCGCAGCCCAGTCTGTCCCCACCACTAGGGGCTCCAGCGAACACCGGGCCTTCAGAGTAGTCCCCGAGTTTCACTGTACTGGCTTGGGAGTTCCTAACACAGTGACATTCTACAGAGTTATAGCTCACACAGAAACAGGAGAGGTTCATTGCTGAAACAGAAATAATAACACTGTCAGTGTTCTGAAATCTGCAGTCACATTGTACTGTGTTATTCTAGTTCACACATAAAAAGGAGAGGTCCCAGTGTTGTTGCCAGTCTACTTGGCATTGCTTCATTGCTAATTGTCTTTGCTGAAATTGAAATAATAGGGCTGTCAGTGTTCTTCAGAATTTGCAGTCACATTGTACTGTGTTATTATAAGAGATGCTCACTGACACCCATGAAGTGGTTTTAGTTTTGGATCTGGATTAGCTTCGTGTTTTGGTTCTGGCAAAACCACCCTCATGTATTTTGGTTTTGGTTTTGGATCTGTATTTTCTGAAATATGCTAAAATCACATAATGTTGCTTCTTTTTTGATCCTACATTATTATTATTAACCTCACTAACACTATTTTCAAGTCATTTGCAGTCAATTTTGACAACCTCATAGGTCACAATATTATTTTCATATACTTTCAAACAAAGATTGCAGCAGTTCTTTCCAGTGATAAGAAAAAGGCCATTGTCATGCCTGGGCATAAGACCAAAAATCCACCTCTTATGTATGCAATTATTTTTACACAAATCCAGACAACAGTTGTCTAGCCATTTGTAGCGTTTGTAAAGCCACACTCAGTAGAGGTAGGGACTTTAACCATCTAGAATCCTCATCCATGTTACGGCATTTGATGCAAGTTCATGGAAAGCTGTTGGGAAAATCAGAAACTTATAAAAAAAATAACAACAAGCAGTCCAGCATCATCTACCTCCCTTCTCTCATCTAGATCCCAGCACCTGCAATCTACACCCCCAACACCTTCATCATCAATATCCTCACAAGTGATGGGAGTTAGTCCTGCATCCAAGTTGCTAAGGTTAGATGACTCCTCCACTAACCATGATTTTTCTGAAGAATTATTGAGCGTTAGTCCAACTGCTGCTGCTGCTGGGGGTGGATCTTCAACCCAGAAGACGACTACTAGTAGTTTACAACAATTGACTGTTAAACAATCCTTTGCAAGAAGAAGTAAGTATGAAAACTGTCAACCAGTCGCAAAGCGGATCACAGACGCCATAGCGACTATGCTAGTATTAGAGCTGCGTCCAATATCCCCTATTAATGCAGCTGGTTTTAGACAGTTCATTGAGGTCTTGTGTCCCCGCTACCAAATTCCATCACGACACCATTTTATTTTCCTCACCTCTACCAGAAGGTTTATAAAAATGTAGTTATTGGGCTACAAAATGCCATCGTACCTGCTGTACACTTAACCACAGATATGTGGACAAGCGGAAGTGGGCAAACTAAAGATTATATGACTGTGACAGCCTACTGGGTTGGTGATTCGCCTTCATCAGCAGAAACAGCAGCATCATGTACCCAAGTAAGTCACATTTTTCTGAAGTAGCCTACTCTGTATCTGCGGCTTCACCAAGAGACATACAGTTTACAATCTGTTACAAAAACTAAGGGATGTCATTGCAACATGACTTATCCCACTTGGACTCTCCTCAGGATATATATACACATCAACCAATGAATGGGTGGCAATAAAATAGAAATATAAAATGTATGTAATCTCCATAAACAATATATAGCATAAACAATACCGATTACACAAATACCTATAATTACTACTCAATTTATCCTCTGAAGAAGTCACTACAAGTGATGAAACGCGTTAGGAAGGAAGGTGCATTGCTTATCACCGTTTTTATCCGGAGTTTATAGTGAGTACTCACTCGGGACATTTATGTGGCTATAAATTATATTCAGCTCGCAAATATTGATTGTATAATATTTGACCGTCGGAACAGGAGTGGGTTATTTACCCTTGAGACGGAACTTGGCTCACAGAGACAACCCTGTACAGACTTAAATCCAGTCCTTTACTGGCGAGCGCCACAGCATAATATTCCTATGAACCCGACTGTATGGGACTTTTTTTAATTGTTTTACGGTTACAAAGCCGCTACAATAAGAACAGGTTTATTACCTTAAGGATTGGAGGCTCTACTTAGCCGGCATCTATATTACTACCATATATAGGTTCCTATTTACCATTTATTCAAGTGATATCGTCTGAAATCTGAAAGATCTACACAGGATCCATTTGAGAAGTGTTTATTCTACAATCAAAATTACCTACGGGTTGTATGTGCACTTTCTATTTTATGATACGTTTGCACTTCTCTCCGTGTATATAGTACATATGTGTATACATCTACCTATATTGACTATACTAACATCTGCTCATACAGTTTTTCAATTTGGAATCACCACATTGATGAACGGAGAAAACACTGCAACGCCCACATGAGGCGGGGCTATATGCCGATTACGGGCTGACTCTATAGTGATCATCTGTTTGTGTCTCTGAGACATCTAGTCTTGGTATTTGTGTAATCGGTATTGTTTATGCTATATATTGTTTATGGAGATTGCATACATTTTATATTTCTATTTTATTGCAACCCATTCATTAGTTGATGTGTATATATATTGAGCAATTAGATATATCAGTGCACTGATTATACATGTTACCATTTGAGTATGGTTTATACCTTGTTTATGATATAATAAAACCATATGTTTTTTATTATTATCTTTCCACAAGTTCATTTTTGAAGTGCCTGCCACTTTCAGCGCTGTGTGTGTTTTTTCTTTATATATTGTATATAGGATCTCACCAGTCCTACACAGCTGCAATTTTGGCTGTCACTTATTCAGTAGTAATACATACTCTATCAGCGCCAGAATATTTTTTTGAATTTTATCTCCTCAGGATATGTCATTTCTGATAACGCCACCAATATTGTGAGAGGAGAGCATTACAGCTAGGTGAATTCCATCACATTCTCTGTTTTGCTCACACAATAAAGTTGGTGGTGCAGTTTTGGTCCCTTCGTGGTAGTCACTGTCGTTGTTTTCAGCACCATTAAAGTGACTACCACCGCAAACAACTGGTCAACTGTCACAACTTGATGTGGGACCAAGAAATGTAGGAGAAAGTTATTACTAGCCATGTGGACAAGCACCAACAACAACTATTCTATGCTTTTATGGACATAATTAGAAGGTATTTTTCGCTACTTTTGCTCAAACATGAGAAGAAAGATTATACCTGCTCTATGATAGGTGTGATTAAAATAGTAAAAACCTCTAACAGCAAACATGTTTTTTCCTATGAAAACAAATGTTAAAAAACTTTTCTTGTGCTTATGACCTGGTTGAGCGAAAATGTATCTGATGTAGGCCTGACATAAGCCTGGTGCAAGGCTGATGAACCTTAAGATGCACCCAACTCAGCATATGAGCATAAATGCACTATTTTTATGTGTGTATTTATTAGATCTTTTTGCATTTGCATCAAACTGAGCATCGGCCTCTAAGGGGTATTTTTACTCTGCAGCGGTTTTGTAGAACCGACAATTCCCTACCCTTTGAAGGAATTTTCTTCCACGGCAATTTTAAGACAAATGGGATTTGTTTTTAATAAAAAATGCTGTTTTAAAAAAAAATGCCTTCAAAGCACCGGGAATCGGTGGTTATACGGAACCGCTGCACACTAAATATACTCCTAAGTGTCTTTTCGAAAGTCAGGCCACCAAGCTGTATGAGATAATATAAAAATGTAATGCCACAATGCTCAGACTGTTTAGTTGAATAACAGCAATTAATAAGCAATACAATTTTAGGACCATCCTTTTCATTCATTTCCATTTCCTCCAACAATACTGCTTTGTTTAGCTTCATTTATATCCTAAATTAATTATGATATTGAGAGGACATCAGAGCTGTCTTTTTTTTACATGTGTCACTTTTGTGTGTTTCAATGCTTTTATTATGTTTGTTGAACTGTGCCTAAAAATGTTATGTATTTGTGGTATAACCAATGCACAAGTTGGATATTAAGCATGCTTGTAAATATAAGTCAGAACTTATTCATACTCTAATTTTGCGTTGTCTAAATGTTTTCATTGAACACATGGGGTGCTACTTCAGTTTTGCAATATAAAAATATTTAAGGCTATGAGAAAGCTATACAGTGAAATGTGCTGTGGTATTCCTGCTTGATGCTGACTCCTTCTTTGATATACCTCTGATATATTTATTGTTTTGGTATGGATGTGTGCATGAGATTATTAATGCTTAGGGTTTAGAATACACTCTTAGCAAGTGGAAAGGCCCCGATAACTGCATGTATGAGCTTGTGAATGCAGTATGAGATAATAAGACATAGTAGCAATAGAAGCTGAAATTGTACAGTGTCTGTGTAATCATATTATACACAAGAATCCCAAGGAGTAACCTCCTGGATTACAAACAGAAGGAGGACAACAACAGGGTGCCCCTAGTGGTCACTTACAATCCTCACATCTTGGGGAAAATTTCTGCTGATCTTCAGCCCATATTTCAGAAAGACAATAGATTGAAGAAAATATTCCCATATTTACCTCTCCTTTCATACAATCAACCTCCGAACTTAAGAAATCTCCTCGTTAGAAGTGCTCTCTCATCACCATCAGAGACTGGCACCTTCCCTTGCAAAAACAAAAGATGTAAACCCTGCACCCATGTCCTACCAACAAACACAGTCCACATACCCAAACCACAACGGGACTATAAAATCACTGACACATTCTCATGTACGTCCTCCAATGCGTTGTATATGATACAGTGTACAAGGTGCCCTGAGGGATTATACATTGGGGAGACCAAGCAGAAACTGCAATCCAGGATGAATTTACACTGACACACAATAAAGACTCTGGACACCCCCATTGGTAAACACTTCTCTGAACCAGGACACAGTATGACAGATTTAAAAGTCTTAATACTGAAAGTTTTTTTTAAAAAAATTACAGGGAGAGAAAAATCTGGGAATTCAAGCTGATAAGAACATGTCAGTCATTGACTCAAGGACTCAACCTAACACCTGGATTGATGACCCACTACATGAACACACTTCACACCCCGCAGCAGAGTGACTCCAGGGGGTAAATGTATTAATGTCCGGATTCTTCAACTCCAGCGTGTTCAGCGTCTTCGGCGATTAAATTTAAAGCGGCGCTGCATTGTAAAGGGAAGTTTAAAGGGGCCTCTGTGCTCTGAAAACTAGCAAATATAAAAATTTATTTTGGCAATCCAAGATTGGTATCACTCCTATAATACTTTTGTCTTTTTTGACGCTAAAGTATTCAACATCACACTTCCAGCTTGATATCTTTATTAGCTCTATAAACCCAGGTTCCAGTTTAATAGGGTGGTAGATTTAATGTACCCATGAATTATATGGAATGTACAATCTCTGAAAATATGTGGTTAAAATTGACTTTCACCAATGACATACTAAATTAATCCTTAAAAAGATTGAGGTATACTTTCTGATTAAAAGGAAGTAACCAAAGCATTCTAAAAATAAGATTGTCTGATGAGGACGCCTGGTCAACAATTAGGGAACGGATATCTAAAAACCTCTATTTCCTCCCTTGTGAAAGAAAACGCTTATAAAATTCATTTTTGTTGGAATTTGGTCTCGACTAGGCTGAAAACGACATATGGAACCACATCTGACCTTTGTTGGCGAGGCTGTGGTGTACAGTGGTCCTTCATCCACATCTGATGTTCCTGCCCAAAAATTGCTCTGTTCTGGGATAACATGGCTTCTTTACTCAGTGAAGGCACACAGATTAAAATCTCTAAATTCCCCTAGTCCTTCCTTCTGGGCTCTACCTTGGAATCTCTTGATAAGCACACAGAGCAATTTTCTGTGCAAATCCAGCCAGATGTTTGGTGACTAAGAACTATTTAAACCCAGATCCCCCCCTCTAGACAACAACTCCTAAATAAAATTTATTTGAATAATAAATCCCACAAATTCTCCCAGATATGGTGCAATTGGTCTATATATAATATTTTCTCAAGTTCACAAGCTCATAACGCTCATGACCAAGATATTTCTTCCCTCTTCTTATAACCTGTTCCGAGTGTTGATCAATAATGTCTTTGATCCCTTCACCATTGGATTGTTTTCCACCGGGTGTCCCATATTCGGTCTCAGGTCATCAAATTACCCCACTTCCCTCCTACCCCCTCCCCCACCCTCCTGCAAATATTTTGGAACAAACAACAAAATCTCACACTCATATATCTGTTAGAGGTATTATCCTACAATTTTCTGCATATTACAGACCAACTAAATGTATGTGTAACCTGCTTGTTCTTCTTTTGTTTTTCTATGTATTAGCAGCCGGGCGCGTGTGCAATTAACATGCATTAATTAAGAAGACCCCTGGGAATAAATATTACGCATGGGATGCCTGGCTTCTGATTGGTCAGGTTCAGTATTTAGCTTAGCCTCCCTTCCAGTTATAGCGCCCTGTGTGCTGCAAATTTTGATGACCATCTTTAGTTTCTGTGCATACTCTGATATCTTTGACCTGATTTTTCCTTTGTGACACTTGGCTTTTTTTTTTTTTTTTTTTTACTCTGCTCGAAGGCTGTTTGCCTTGACATTTGGCTTTGCTATTTGGATATCCCTGCCCGCTGCTAGTCCTTAGCCTTTGGCCTCTCCCTGTTACTCTGCTTGCTACAGACCTCTGACCTCGGCCTGTTTTGACCACCCTCTCCATTATTACTACCGCCTCCTACCTTCCAGCTACGGTATTGCACATAAGCTTACACTGCGCAAGAGTTAAGTCCTGGGGTATCCAAGTATCTGTGAGCACAAGCTCTACGGGGAAGGTGGCTGCTATAGGTGAAGACCTATGTCATCTGTTCTGGAAGTTTAAATCAATAACCACTAGATGTAACAGGTGGCAGATCATTTCTACTTGCTTTACTCAGTATCCACAATTTTCTTTTTTTAAAAAAACTAAATAAAGATGTTATATACCTCCTCACTGGGAATCTTATTTATGTACAAGCTTGCTGATGAAAGTAGTGAGAAAATGAAACAACTTAGAGCTTCCCTTTCCTTGCAAGCCAATTTGTATTTGTAGAACTATGCACACAATTTAAGATGCTGCATAGAACTATTAATTCAATAGATCTACCGTCAGTATTAGTATTGGAATTATATACCCAATACCAGGGCCTGATTTACCACTAGGCAACCTAGGCACTTGCCTAGGGCCCAGCGGTCACGGCGGGTGGTGGAGATGCCAGCAAATAAATAAAAAGTGTCCAAGGTTGGAAAAAAATAAATAAAAATAAATCACAATTGCAGTGGCCCCAAGCAGCCTCCTCTCCTCCTTCCTGCTCAGCTGCGTTCCACTAAATGTCGGGCGTGACATCATCACACCCGACGGCATATTCACTGAAGACTAAGAGGAGGGCAGAAAAGCAGCGTGCGCGATGGGGCAAGAAAGAAAACAGAAGATGAGAAAACAGAAAGAAGAAAGCAATATAAAAGGTAAGCAAACTAACAGAGGCACACTATGAAAAAGGGGAAACAAATTGTTCAAAATAAATTATGAAGGAGGACAGGTGATGTCAGGGGCACAGAGGTGATGTGAAGGGGCAAAAGTGATGATGGAGGGACAAAAGTGACAGCTGCTAGGTACACTCGTTTGTTGCTGTTAGGTACGCCCCCAAAGATATGGGGGCACTCCCCTTTGACGGCGCTCCACTGCTGCGCGGCAGCACATAGATTTCCTTCTACTCAGCTATAGGGGTATATGGTATGCTAAAAAAACATGTGCTATGGATTGTTTCAGGGAGGGGGGCCCCCAACCAGTCTCTTGCCTAGGGTCCCATGAGGTCTAAATCCGGCTCTGCCCAATACCTTCATAGAGAATAGACTTGGGAATATAATGCTGGGCAGACTAAACAATTTGGCCCATTTATGTCCCTTAATATAGACATTAGGGGGTATATTTACTTAACTGTGGGTTTGAAACAGTGGAGATGTTACCTATAGCAACCAATCAGATTCTAGCTGTCATTTTGTAGAATTTACTAAATAAATGATAACTAGAATTTGATTGGCTGCTTTAGGCAACATCTCCACTTTTTCAAACCCGCAGTTTAGTAAATATACAGTAACTGAATGAACCATCTTACAGGTAGGGACGACTTTAGGGGGGTTGCACAGAAAGATACATGTGCGTCAGTGGGACTCCATGCTTAACAACCCTGGTGGCATCGATATGCAGCAGCATTGTTCTCTTTTCTTTTCCTTTAAGGGTTGTGACATCATTACATCGTTCCTACAACTCTGAAATACTTTACATGAGAGACACACTGCTGCATGGCCAGAAGACAAAACTAAAGCAAGAGAAATGCAGGGTGTAAGGGAATTATGCGGTGGAGCCTGAGAGAACCATTGGGTGGTGTAAAGTCAGAGAGTCTCAGGGTTGAACCTGAGGGAACCATGGGGTGGAAACTGAAAGAACAATCAAGTTTGGTGTTGCCACACATCGCAGGCAGTTTAGTGGTCCACATTGCCGCATTTACTATAGGGCGGTTTGAGGCTGCAATTTAAAATGAATGGTGATGGGTGGCGGATTGAAAAAGCTAAACCGCCGACTTTTTTTGGACAAAACCACTGGCGGTTTGGTTAAAACTGCCATTCAAGAGACAGGACAGAACAGTTTTAATACCTGCTCCTGAATGGCTTGATAGCTCAAACATGCTGTTTGAACTATTTTGCCATTCAGAACATAAGAGAAAGCACCACTGACATTTAAAATATTTGGGCAATCATTATAAAAAGATTAAGGGACAAAATTAATTTAATATTAACTTATGGGGGGAAAAATGTCATCATATTAAGGGGACAGAATTATTTAATTATTATATTATTCGGGCCCTATGTAATGATGCCAACTTGTGCAACATAATCATATCCACCATTAGCAATCAGCTAATATTTTTATATATTGACATTTCCCCATAATATAATGCTATAATAGTGTCCCCGTAAGCAAATATAAAAAAAGAATTCCCCCATAAGTTATTAAATTAATTTTGCCCTTTAATCAATAAATAATGATTTCCTAAATAATTTAAATGTCAATGGTGTTTTCTCTTATGTTCTGAATGGCAAAAATGGCCCAAACAGCATGCAGTTTAAGCAATCTCACCACTCACAACCACCTCTTTCATTTTGACCATTTGGATGGCTGTTTTGCGGCAGTTTTGAAAACAACAGCTAAGTAAGTCTGGTGGTTTGTATGTTCATCATTGTTAATCTCGGGATGGCGATTTGTAAAGTGGTGGTTTTGAAATATGTAAATTCTGGCCGTTTTAACAACGTTTTGGGCTTTAGTAAATCCGGTGGTTTTAAAAACTACGGAAAAATAGTCAAAAACCGGTGGTTTGACCAAACCGCCCTTTAGTAAATCTAGGCCCATGAGTACCATATGCTGATGGATGAGAAAACACCATCATATGCTATACCATCATATGGTATTATGCTATAAAAGGTCTGAATTGTTAAAGTTGGGAGAGGTATATGAATGTAGAGGGACACTGTGTCACTCTGTGTAAGATGGCTCTCTAAATGACACATTTTGCTATTCAAATAAAGGACCTTTGATCATTCAAAAAATTCTGAAATTATCTATTCTGCATTCCATCATTATTGGGAGTCCACAGGACTCTTTTGTCATGTTTACCATTTTGATAGAGAGCCATAGAAGCCAATCAGTGACCAGAGAAGCCATCCCAATGATTACACATGATATATCCTAAGGAAGTTAAACTATTTTGTGACTCAATGCATTGGAAGTAAACTTTGACAAATAGGGTTCTGTATACCGGAAAAAGGATCACCTGCATTCCAAGGAGGAAAGCACAATGCTAAGCATTCTTATGCTGCCATTCTATATGTTTTGTTTTACCTTAAGTTTATACTAACACTTTGTGTACAAATAGCGAATGGTAATATCATGTGTTTATCAATAAAGTATAATAGTTTTAACCATACCACCTCTTCTAGACATTTTTCATAATAGCCATACAGTCACATTAGCATACATTAAAGATGGAGTGGATTGAAAAAACAAAAGCTGATGTACCGTCACCATAGCGCAGAGGTAGGAGAGTACAACAATAACCAAGAACAGGCTGAGGATCATGGGACAGAAGCAGGCAGGGTAGTCTCAGACAGGCCAAAAAGTCAACGCTGAAAGCAAGCATGGAGGTTCAGGAATCAAAGCAGAGATCAGAACTATCAAGTTCAAGCAAGGTCAATAAGCATTCACAACAGGAGTCAAAATCAGAATAGCAGATTATCCGCAGATTACAGGTAGCAGGTCAGCAAGTGTGTGGCACAAACACTATAACCGGCAGGGAGGCCAAGCCCTTTCTGCCTTAAATACAGAAAGAGTCCAATCACAGGTAGGCCACTAAATTCGCCACAGGAAGCAGATAACCAATCAGTACCTACTGCGCATTTGCCCTGGCTGTCAGACTCCTTGCCAGGACACAGTGGTGATCAGCATAGCATCCCTGTCATCCTGTCAACAGCTGGGACGCTGGAGCTGGAAGTGACGTCCCGACTGCGAGGGGAACAGCTGGGACACGACCACAGTGAGATCCAGTCGAGCCATTGCAGCTAGCGCAGCGGCTCGTGACACTTCTAGGATTTATGGAAGTACCTGCATACTTATCTTAGTGAGTTCCTAGTATTGTTGGTTGGTGTTTATAATATTTTTAGTGCCAGCGTTTCTCCTGAAATAAGCCTCTACTAGTTTGAACAAGCCCAGGGCGCAGGCTTCTATAGCTGAATAGGTGAATATCCTGGTACTAGATGTTAATTCTGGGAATTTGAGGTGGTGAACAATTGCCAGTAGGCTTTGCGCCCCACATTAGCCAGCATGAATTATTAGAGCTATAATGAACTGACACTATACTTTTAATGGGACACATTTAGCATCTTCCAGTTTTATTGCAGTAAAGAAGCACATTCCTTGTGTAATTTGCCCAGTGTAAAAAAAATAAACTTCAAACACATGAGGAATGTCTTTAATGCCACAATTAGTAAAGTCATTAACCCTGTCCCTTCATTCTTAAGCCAAATATGAGACTAAATCAATCATTATTGTTGAAGAAAAACTGAAAAATGTAATTCAATGAAAAGGGTCATCCTAAATTTGGATCACCTCAAAGGTAGGTGATTTGCTCACAAAAGAGCCTGTTGAACGTCTGGATGCTTATTTTCATATAAGTAAAGATGTGTCCAGAAACCTACTTTTCCAGGTTTGTATTCTGAGTTGCACACATCTTAGGATATATTAAACCTGAAATCTAGCAAATAAATGCACCCAGAGCAACGATATGTCAATCAATATCATCAGCTCTCAAACCTATACCAGGTTTTTGTAGGTGAAAAATTCATGTATCATAGTTAATGTATTTCAAGATCCATGTAACAAATGCCCATAATGTCTATGGACATATAAATATATGGTTGGCAACCTAACCATTATTTTAAGAGAAAGACTCAAATGTGGATTAAACTATTGGTAACTTCAAATACACTGTCTGCACTGGAATTGTTACCGACATTTCAGAGTAACATGATGTAGAACCATTTTCATGGATGTTTGGAGATGTGGGTTCACAACTGGGCTGAGAGTCTAGCAGAGGACCTGTGTTTGGCTCAGAGGACCTTCAGAATAGCTCAGACTCTTGAAATCTCCAGGCCCTGTGGTTAAAACATTGAAAAGGGTCATTTGCACATGTAAGCTTGAAAACAGATGGA